>NW_024402771.1:300000-386398 GCF_007990345.1 Gossypium hirsutum
TGTCTGGGACATGGCATCGGCAATTTATCCCATGTCGAAGGTTCATAGAATATCAGTAGTATCCCAAAACGGTTCAAAGGTGAAAGTTGTAGTTCAATTTTGATTAAGAAAGGATGATCATATTACGAGTGTTACAGGCACCTATATGGTAAGCATGAGAAACGAGTTTAATTTAGAAATTGAGACTTGGGTAAGTTAAGTTATGTTTACCTTTGATCTATAAGCATGATGCCAAATGGTGAGAATGTTGTTGTATACTTATTATATTCAACTTACTAAGCTTTATGCTTACTCTCTTTCCTTTCCCTTTTCTTTCAGTACTGCCAATTTATTCAAGGATCCCTTGAAGTCAAAGATATCGATCACACTATCATTCGTTATACCTGGTATAGTTGGATTCATATTTTTCATTGTGGCATGTATAAGGCTAGGCTAGTGGTTGTATTATTGAGAAATTGTTCATGTAGTTTGGTTTAAGATAAAAGCCCTTCATTTTGGCCTGGAATAATGGCTATTATTTTTGATGAATCCATATAATGTTATTTCTTTGAATGAATTGATGACTTTTGGGATGAAAATTGTATATTGACATGATCTTGTGTAGGTTGTACAAAATGGGTGACAAAGTGGCTTGGCAAATAGCCTAGTTTATCCACACGGGTAAGACACACGGGTGTGTGTCTAGACCATGTGTGACAGACGGCTCACACCCATGGGTGTGTGTTATGGTCGTACGTCCCCTACACTTAAAACTTTCTAGTTATTTTAGTACACGGGCAGGCCACACAGGCGTGTGCCCAGGCCGTGTCATAAAGTCAGTATGCATGCTTGTAGCACACGGATAAGAGACACGGCCGTGTGTCTCGGTCGTGTGAAGGACAAGGTTATAGGGCATGTGTGTGTGCTTGGGCCGTGTAGATTTCGCAGAATGCCCAGGTTTTTAGACACGTGTTTGGGACATGGGCGTGTCCCTAGCACACGGTCGTGCATTCTATACCCACACAAGCGTGTGGAGCCTTGATGCATGAAATTTTCTAAGCTTTTCATGAGGTCCCGGTTGGGCTCCGAATCACCTCGGATCTATGTTTTGCTCCTCATAAGCCCATATACAAGATAGATTGCTTGTGAAAAGAAAAGTTTTAAATTGATTGAAATTTTATGGCCCAATTTTTGTGTGATTGATTTAGTTTAAGTCAGGTATCACCTCAAACCCTGTCCCAGCATCGGGTATGGGCGAAGGGTGTTACAGATGCGATTCAAGCTCCTAACCATCGACCCGTGGTATCTTTTCTTTGGGATCATCGAGCCAACATATCTCGAGCTCACGATGGAGCTATGTTTAACGTTTCATCTTTAGACCGTGATGACGAACTACAATGATCCTGACACGGTGCAATTTCGCCTAGGCGGACTAGTCTTCCAGCTCAGCCTCCCATTTTTCAGTACGGCATTGGGCTTATATATGGAGGAGTTCAATGAGGAGAATGACTTAGATACTCTCAACTGCCATATCCATCATTCTCCTTCACAGTGCTGGGACGCACTAGTACCAGTGCAGCCACCTATAATCTTAGCCGCTCCAAGGCATCGGTTCTCCCTCCAACTCTGAGCTACCTTCAAGCCATTTTGGCTCACACGATTATAGGAAGGCGAGATAGCACTGGCGTCATCAACACTCACGATGCCTACTTTCTGTGGTGTATGTCGCATGGGCACGTCATCGATCTTGATTATTTCATTGCCCTCGCCATTCAACACCAGACGGAGCGGCATAGGAAGGGGGTCATCTCCATTGGCCCCTATGTTATCGGTTGGCTCAACACTTCGGGCTCCTCCGTACGTAGCCCAAGAATCATCCTTGACCCTCATTGGCAGATGTCTCCAAAAGGCATCTCGAGCATGCTAAGCATAAGGGTGATCGAAAAGCGACGAGGAACCTACCCTCCTCAATATCGTCTCACCCAATTTACCGAGGAGGAGGCCCTCACGGACATTACTGATGAGTCCCCCCACAGCACGAGGACCTACCGTCTCAGCCACCACCACCCTCTCGTCTAGTTCATGCGGCGACTTCATATGCTGACATTTCTGAGTGCCTCACTCGATTCGAGTAGCAGTGTTTTCAACGATTTGACAACATTGATGCTACTCTACAGCAGATCTGTCAGCACCTCCACATCTCATCGCCACCCTCACCTTGCGAACCATCTAGCGATGAAGATGTTTAAAAACTTTTATTTATTATTTTATGTTTTTACTTTTATTTTATTTTAAGACTACCTTTTATTTTTCTTTCATCTTACTTTTATTAGGATTTATAATTTTTATTTAATAATTTTGAATTCCGGCTATTTCCTACCGAGTAATCATTCTTCCTTATAAATTCTCTAAAAGAGTTCCTAATGCTATCACCGTTATAAACAGCTCCAAAGCTCATCATCACATAGGAACTCAAAACTCCACCAGGAAAGGTTCTCCACGACTGCCATGTCCTGCTTGACCACGACCATAGCCACCACTAGATATAATATTATTTTGACACAGGACTTATGGACTAATGAACCTTTACCACCGCCGGAGTATCCTCTTTCACCCTCATGCCGATTATTCTCCAAAACACTAGTTCAAGGAAATTCATTCATCACTCAGGAAGTTTCACTTCTCTCCCTAACTTATTTTTATATTCTTTTCTATATATCTATTTTTGTACATTGAGGGCAATGTACATCTTAAGTGTGGGGGGTATTCATTTTACTATCAGAAAAATCCCTGAATGATTACCTTGTTCTCTTGAAAAACTCTCATATCATATTTAGGAAAACTTTTAATTGATTTATGATTCTGATTGATATATCTTGAATTAAAACATAGGCATTTATGCTTTGATTGTTTAAACTTTAAGACTTTAGAGAATCGAGCATGATAAGTTGATTTTTAAGAATTTAAACTTTTAGGTTGTTTCCCCAAAGTTTAGGTATTACTTTGAGTTGGAATTCACAAGTTTTAAACATCAAAAAGCCATATTTTTTGTGAGATTTTTGAGCCTTTTGAGCATCTATTAATTCTTTCATGCTCACTTTTATTATTGCTTTGAGTGCGTCAGTATTGAACTTTATTCTAGAACTTGATTGATTATGCATGTCAAGACCACACCATTTGATCTGATATGTCAAAATGATTAAGGCACTTAGGATTAACCTACTCATGCCATGAAAAGCCTACCTTCACAATTAACCCTTAGTGAACCCCCTTGAGCCTAACAACCCATTTCTTGTAGTACCCTTAATATTAACCCTTAACCTATAATTGTTGAAATCCCCTTAAATCAAATTTCATCCCTATTTTTGTCGAGGTTTGAACTGAAATAGTTACTTAGCTATGTCTTGTTCTTAATAGTTAGTCTATGTTATTTGACTTGTTCTTTTAAAAAAATTTTGTATACACATTAGTAGTACTCTTTTGTTGTTGAGCTTAAGTATTTAAATTTAAATATTCTAAGAAGAAGCTCTGTTGCACGCAAGAGATGATTAAATCTTTTTCTAGTTAAGAAAATTTTCAATTCGGTCTCGATTCTAACCTTTTCTTTTAGCTTGTGACCACACCCCCTAACCAAGCCTCGTTACAACCCTCTAAAGACCTTTTGATTGATGTATCATCTCAATTTATAGTGGCGGAGATTTGATTTTCATGCAAGCCTATGGTAATAACTTTTCATTATTGACTATTCAGTGCTTCATTTATTGTCCTTAAACACCTCGAGGGATTTGAGTGAATCTTTAGTAAGGATGTGAAACTCTGTGATATTCTGAATCAAAGGTAATTACTTAGAGGGGAGACACCTATATTTTCAGGATAAAATGCTCAACATGGAATGTTGAAGCTTTAATGTTCTTTTAGTTGAATTCTCAATGTATGATTACTTGTGGATTATTTTGAGATATTTTCAATAGAGATTATAAGTTGAGAAGACTTTATTTTGATTATGAGCTAAGAATTTTGCTTGAGGACAAGAAAATACTTAAGTGTAGGGGTATTTGATAAATCGTAATTTATACATATTTTACCCCATGCTTAACACATTTTATGGATGATTTTTCCTTAGAATTGGTGAATTCAATGCTCCTAATGCTTTAATTTCATGTTTTATACTTAGGCGAGCATAGGAGAGAGAAAGGAATAAGAAACGGGCCAAAAACGGAGAAAATAGGCCAAAATAAAAAATCAACACGGTTGGACTTCATCACATGGGCAGAACACACGGCCGTGTCATTCTAACAGGCTCGAGCACGGCCTGAAGTAATCGCACACGGGCGTGGTACACGAGCGTGTCCCTGCCGAGCCCAAGTTAAGTCCAATTCGAAAAAGGCTAATTTTGAGGGCTTTTAGGCATCCCAAATCCTATAAATACACCCTAGAGGGGGAAGAAAAGGGGACACGGAGAAAAGGAGGCAGGGAGCTGCTCAAGGGAAGCCAATTGATCCATCTCAGGAGTCGGATTCACCATCATGACTGAAGATCTCCCCTCAATTTCCCTTCAGGAGTTTTGGGTTTCTTTATGTTTTGTATTCATTATTCTTCTGAGATGTTTTCCTTTTTAGTTATGAACTAAATTCCCTAAATACCTAAGGGGAATTGAACCTAAGATGAATCTTGTTATTATTTTCTGAATTGTATGATAAATATTTAACTTGTTCTTAATTATGTGTTCTTAATTCTTGTTTTGATATCCCAGGATATTGATTCAAGATAAGCTCTTATTCAGAAGAGGAATAGACCCTGTCTAAGAGTACATTTGTCATAATTAAGCAGAGTTGATTGCGTGCCTAGAGATAGGGTGACAAGATTTTTCCAGATTAGGGTGAAACCTAATAAGGGGATCCATAGATCGAGTTAATGCAACCCTAGGGTGTTAATTAGAGAAAAGTCTCAATTATTCAATCTAGGGATTAGACGTTATTAGTCTTGAATAGGGATAATAACATAACTTAGGGATCTCTACGGAACAAGTTAAATGAATAAATCGTCTGATTCGGAGTTAGAATAACAAGTGAAGTCTAGGTGGATTCTTCCTTAGGTATGTCTTAATTCAACCGGTTTTCCACAAGTAATTCCCCAATTCTATTTTTCATGCATTCGTAGTTTAGATAATTAGTTAGTTAAAACAAACCCCCTTATTCTTAAGCTAGATTATAAAAAAGACAGTCATTACAAGGACTTTTAGTTCCTTTGGGTTCGACAATCCAATCTTGCTAAAACTATACTACTGTTTGATAGGTACACTTGCCTACATTGTGATAATTGTTAGTTTCAAGAACGATTCATTATAAATATTTAAAACATGCCACGAATGCCACGTATCACATGTTATGGCATATACATACTCATTAAATTGAACTAATCTCTTGCATATCCCTATTTCAATTCAAACGATTAATAAAATCTAATAAGCACATAAAAGACTATGTGAGGTAACAAGGTATCTTACCTTGAAACAGTTTAATCACAATAATCTTGCAAGTTATGCAAGGCAAGTGTATTGCCAAATAAATTGCTAATTTAACCTTCAGCTACCCTAGAATAATAAACATGCACTGATTAATTGTGTCCATTAATTACAATTTCAATCCGTTTAAATAATTAATTCATTAGCTACCTCACAATTGTAATGCAAGAATAACTTAGGCATGATTTTACTTAATCAAGCATTTTACCGAGGCTTATAACAACATAAACACAATTTTAATAATTTAAGCAGAGGAGATGCAATCAAACCAACACAAATTAAATTCAAGCTATACTGATTAAATTAACCGTTCCAACAACAAAAATATTTATAGATATGTTCATCATAACAACAATAAAAATTAAAGAGATAGGGAATAAGAATCAAATCCGGTGTTTTTTTGAGGCTTTGACAAAGTTGCTCCGCTCTTCATTCTTTGTTGTCCTCGTCGATCAAGGCTTCTATGAACACTCAATTGCTGCTCCAAAATGGCTGAAGGAGAACCCTTTTCCAAGGGGAGAAATCGGTACAAGAGCAAGAGACTTGAAATGGAAAAATGAGAGGAGAAAGTGGAGAGGAGAGAAGAGATGTGAATGAATCGAGGTGTGCTTTGAATGATCAGCCAAGGGGGTTTTTATAGCTGAATGTGGAAGCTAAAATTTGCTAAAAATAGCAGCCAAAGAGCCACCCCTTGGCTGGCCATCTATGTGGAAAAGTTGATGGCTTCAACTTTGCTAAATATGGCTTGGGGAAAATCCATAAAGCCACCAATTGTGGAGGGGCTTGAATGCAACTTTGACAAGCCTTCAAGGGCTTCTTTTCAAGCTTAATTAATTAGCTAATAAGCTGATTTGGGCCAGCATATGGACGGTTTTGGGCTGCCCAATCCTTGGCCAGTTCAGTTCAATCTGTTCGGTTCAATTGGACCACTATTTCCATAATAAATTAATAATAATTTATTTAGCCCAAATTAAACTGGGTATAAATTAAAATTAATTATATTATGAATTAATACACATAATTGGACCATCTTATTCTGGAGATTAATTCGCCTCGATACTTCAAATTGCTTCTTAGTTTTGTGCTTCTGGCAGTGTCTGCCGAGCCATTTTTTGCCTTCTGTGCAAATCTGTCGAAAATAACCAAAATTCATCAAAAATAATTATAAAATTAACTAAATTTCAACATGTTCATATTTTGAATGCACTTTAATTACTTAATAAAAATTATTTACTTTTCAGCAAGAATTTAACTGAATTTGCATGAATTTAAGTTAATAAGGGCATGAAAAAATGTGTAAATTTTTGTGTTTCCAATCATCATCATCAGTAGCTCTGAATTCTTCAGCCCTGTGTTTTCTGATTTTATCAACAGGGGGCATATGTAATCTCAACGGATCAATCACTTGAGGTATAGCAGGTACCGGAGAAGGATTAGTCGAGGGTGGAGGTTGTTGTGCAGCTGGATTCATCCAGATATACTGAGTAAACTAGTCATTTATCACTTGATAAAAGGCTTGTTTAGCCTCTCCTTCTTGGTTACTCGAAGTCGGTCAAGAATCAACCGACGCTGTCTCTTGTGTGGGTGCAGGCACTATACTCTTGACATCATCAGCTACGGTTCTATCGAGATCCATTTACTATACGAAAATACATTTTCAAATGTCAGAATTTTCAAATGTTAGAAGTCATCACACTATCAGCTACATTAGTCCTAGAATTGACTAAATCGTAGCTCTGATACCAATCAAGTGTAACACCCCTAACCTGTATCCGTTACCGGATTAGGGTTATGAGGCATTACCGTACAAACACAATTCAGCACTATTATTAAACACTCTTCATGCACTATAGAATAATGATACATTTATAACATTATTAAACTTTTATACATCAAAGTCATGTGTATATATATATAACACTTTTATTATTTGATTCCCTATATACATTACATTAATTACATTTTTATAATTAAACCATAATCAAGCCTATAATCTCACTTTTCATATATAGAAAATATATAACTACATAATATCATTAGCTAAGTATCAAACATTTCATTTTACTAATTTCTGTATAAGTATAAGATGAAACCAATCAAACCAATATGCATACAAATTAAAGTCCAATCATATATATATAACATTAGCAATATTTCTATATGACTGTACATACCTTTGATGTTATTAGTATACGTATTTTAACCTATTCCATAAATAAAGTCATGACTATACCAATTCATATATTATGCATGTTTGTCTAGATTTTAAAAATTCTCACAGCATAATAGGCATGTGTATATAATATGCATAAACAAGCATATTCATTTAACCACATATAATTATGATTATAATCAATTTTTCATACCAAAGTACTTATCTAGTATATACCAAATTATTTAACCACAAATATGGTACATTTTCAACTCAATATTAAACCTAACGTTTTGATATTTCATTACCGTACCTCAAGCAAAGCGCATTAACCAAAACAATCATATAACATACTCATTATTTGTCTTCATCAACTGTACTTAATTAGCCAACCATTCAAGCATAATGTATGCACATACAATGCCATTACAAACCGAATCAAAATAACTAATACACATTCAAATATATATATCATTATCATTTTACTCCATTACTAAGCCAAATTAATAACCATTCATAAAGACAAAATATACCATACTTTAAACTTACTGAAAGTGAGCTAATCATAAGCTATTTGTGATACCTTAACCAAACATATCAACCTAGTTCACATATATTCTTATCTATGCATAAATCATAGCTGAATAAACCAAACACACATCCAAAATCACCAACCATTTTCAATGCATATAACACATATAAACTTGACTAAAGTTTTATATACTCACATAACATATTAGCCATTTTCACATGGCTTAATATATACACAACTTCAAACTTAACCAAATATAATCTAGCCTATACATACCATAGGTTCAAGTTCAAACTTCTAAAATACCAAAAATAGTCGATAGTGTGATAGACTTTGCTGACGATTCTCGAGCTCTTAACTAGTCTCCAAAATCTATAAAACAGAGGCAAACATAAACACACAGAGTAAGCTATCATAGCTTAGTAAGTTATAAGAAAATAAATAACTCAATAACAATATCAATTCAATTTAACCAAACCAATTCATACTATCATAATCACATTTAATTTCAAACTTACAATTTCATAAACAACATATACTTTCACTTAGCCGAATATACATATATCCAATATCAAAATATCATTCAATCTCAAAGCCATAATATCATTATTTAATGAATATACATAATCTCATATACATATATTCATGAATCATTTCATAAATATTCACATTTTATATTCATAAGGCCGAATATAATCATTTATATATGTTTGCACATAGATCACAAATATGATATCACTAGACTTAACCTTTGGTTGAATGTATTTTTTTATATACACAGACATTTTTCATTTACATCATATATGATTTGCAACACATATCAAGTAACCTACTTACCTTATTTCAAATAGGTAATAAGCTATCACATACCTGATCACTTTAGCTCATTTTACACATTCAATCACAACTTATAATTCCTCGTTGAACCATTTGAAATTGAATAGGATACTCAAATAATCACATATATCGTACAATGTCAATCTCCCAAATGTGGTCTTACGTGCAATCACATATCGATGCCACTGTCCCAGACAGGGTCTTAATGCCAATGTCCCAGACATGGTCTTACACGTAATCACATATCAATGCTAATGTCCCAGACGTGGTCTTACTTGAGAACACATATCGAAAATCCTACACGTAATCACATATCGATGCCAATGTCCCAGACGTGGTCTTACTCGAGAACACATATCGAAAATCCTATGTCATGACATATGTATCCTAGCTATTCCTAAGGTTCGTACAGGGCATTCGAACATCGTAACTCAATCGTATCGAACTCGTACACATAGATTCCAAGCTTATACATATTCGACTTTCACATATATACTATATTATTATACATTTCAGCATATATAGTTCGTATTTAATCAAATAAATAAAATCTATTTGCTTATAAACATACCTCGGACAACAGTAATCAAAATGGGACGACTAATCAACAACTTTGGTTTTCCCCCAATCCAAATCTGATTTCTTTGGTTCTTGATCTAAACATATTCAAATTAAACTTATTCAAACATAATTTCACTCAATTTAGTCCAAAAACACATAAATGGGTAAATTACCATTTCACCCCTGACATTTCACACTTTTACAATTTAGTCCAAATTGCACAAAACACAAAATATGCAAAATTTGAATACACTATGCGTAGGCCGAATGTTCCTTATATTCATACAAGTCCATACATTTCATTTATTTCACATTTTAATCCCTCAGTTTATTATTTTTTCAATTTAGTCCTAATTACTCAAAATCATCAAAAATTCCAATACAAAAAAATATTAATCCAAAACATATCTTTCATAATTCAACAACTAACATCACAAAACTCAATTATTCATCAATGGCATAATTCAAAATATTCATCAAAAACAGAAATTCAAGCATGGGCTTTGTACATTACACTGCAACGATCTCAAAAACGTAAAAATTATCAAAAATCGAGCTAGATACATAGCTTAATCAAGCTCAACAATGGTCAAATACCTTAAGATTTATTTCTTTTCTTTTTTTTTCAAGCTTTGGTCAAAAAAATATGAACACAAAGACATGGCTTTTAATTATGTTTTATTATAACGTATATTATTTCATAATTTACCATATTATCCTTTATAATTTAATATCATAACTTTATAATGGTTGTCCACAACCGTCCATGTAACCCCCAAATTTTGGGCCTAGATGAATTGGGCTTTGGGCTTTGGGTTTCATAAAATTTTTAAGTGAGCAAGAAAATGACAAATGACTTGTTGGCTTGTAAGGAATTTGAAGTGTCTAGGTTTGTTAGAGAAGTTCTGGGTTGAGTTTTGTGGTGGAGGAATTTTAATTTAATTATTAAAAGAATCTCGGTTGGGAGTAGATGGGCTTTTAAATAAAGATAGGGAAAATGGCATCAAAAAGCGTTGTGGAAGACTGGCTAAATGACGCCACTTAGGGTGTAGAGGGATGGCGTTAGTGGATAGAAAGGAGATCCGAGATTCGAATCCTAGCTAAGTATTTTTGGGAGTTTAATTTTGGCCTTCTAGAAGGTTGGAAGTGGCATGAAGATGGACTCTAAGGGGAGTGTTCAGAAGAGAAAATTTAGAAAATAGATGTGGGAGTTATCAGGGAGAAAAATGAGGAGATGAGAAGGGGGAAGTGATGGAGCTAAATTGGGAATTGAGGGTCAAGCAATTTGGCTAGAGGCTATAAATATGTGCTGAGTTTGGGATCTTAGGCTAATGCCAAATTCTTCTTTTTTTTTAATGCCGATTGGCTTTTCCATCTTTGCTAGTTGATACTTTTGCCATTATTTCTCTCCTCAGATCTCTTTTGATTTACCCTTTGGGTTAGCTGATTCCTTCTTCTACCCTTCTTCTTTAATGTGTGCCAAAAAAACCTTATTCACCATATTAGTTTAAAAGCTAAAAAGCCGAATCTCCATTGGGCCGATTACTTTTTTGGTGTAAGTACCTTATATATTTTTTAACAATATTGTTAATACCGATTACTTCCATCCCTCACTCTTTCTAATCAACTTTGGTAAGGAATTAGTATTGGATCTTGGGTTTTAGCTCTCTGCCAAATTGCTCCTTAGGTGTTTTACGATTTTGGTAAATATTCCTCTCTTATTGGCTAAGGTTGGCTGAATGGTCGTAAGTGAGATAAGAGGGTGAATTATGTTGGATGCTAGTCCCTTAGTATTTGGTTTTAATGAGTAAGATTAATGCAGATCTAGGGAGTACGTGATCAAGGAAAAGCTATTAGGGATTGGTGTTCAAGGTAAGGTTAAGGTGAGGTTTCAGTTTTTGGGTAAAATATGTATTAAGCATATGATTAATTGAAGGATGGTATCATTTGTAGGATTGGTGACTAAGGGAATTGTAGCACGCCTGCTTACCAGGTGTGTACATACACTGCACACACAAGTAGATCGGTAAAAGCTGAAATGCCGAAAAGCCAAAAAGCCGAAAAGCTGAAAGTTTAGCTGTGGTAGTCTTGCGAGTGGGCGAACACTCGGGAGGAGGAAACCAATAGCTTGCTTGAGGCCTATGGGCGATTCCATGGACTTGGTCTGTGATCTGGCCAACTGGGCCAGAATAGGCTTAATGGGCCCCATGCGTTGTTGGGCCCATATTAGGCAAAATTTGATATTTGATGTTATGCGATAGAAAATTTGTGTGTGAGCATGAATATAAGGTGATTTGGGCCTAACGGGTCGTATAAAGGTGATTTGGGCCTAATGGGCCATATGAATATGAATTGGGCCTGATAGGCCATATAAATGAGATTGGGCCAAGTGGGCCATATGCATGTATGTAGGGGTTTTAGGCCTAGTATATGATAACTACATAAAACTTAATTAATTTAATGCGAACTTGGACAAGTCATAAGGTTAAGGTGTGGCAACGGGTATATGCATGTCTAGGATTGGAGCTAGGGAGAGCTTGGTACTTAAGCGTTCTTAATGACTCACCTCCTCTTCTCTGGATTCCTACTAGGTGCATAGTATTCGTTCATCTTAGCTCACGGGATTTGTTAATGGGCCGATGTAAGTGAAAACCTTAGTAAAGGGCAAATTATTGATATGCCCTTAAGGGCAAAAAAGACCAAATTACCCCTAAGTGTTGAATGTAAGTGTTATGGATGTTACATGCATATCTGTTGCATGCATATGATATTCTGCTTAGGTTGCATATGGGTTGGGAATTATGGAACGGAGGAAGTATAAGAGGATCGCATGGTTGCTTGACAACCGTGGATCCACCGACGGCTTATAAGCCCAATGTATAAATGAAGGTTGTTCCGCAATAGGGCTACCATGGATGTGTATTAGTTGGGTGGGTCGATATTTGTATCCCCACATGATGTGTATCGGGGGACGGCGTTGGTGTGTAGCGGATGGATCATTGGGATGGGATTGCACTACATTGTATTGTATGTTTCATGTATGGTGATTGTTGAATGCTTGTTACTCGTCGAGGGTTGTACACACTGAGTTTACATAAACTCGCCCCCTCTTTTATTTTATTTTCAAGTGATGCTCAGTAGAAGGTTCGATTTTTGGAGGGACTCTGGGTGGCCACCTAGCAAGGCAACTGGGACATGTTTTTCGTTTTGAAGCATATAAGTTTTTATTTTATTAAGTATTTTTCAGACCAGAATGTAATAAGGCTTCCATTTTTTTATTATTTGGATTGTTATTTTTATGTGATGTAATTATAAGGAGTTAAACACGGTTTCTTAAACTATAGTATGTCTTTTCTATGTTTCTGCAACTATTTTTTAAGGTGACTTATTTTCATCAAATCATATGTTTCGAACAAGCGATTGAAAGGAGTTTTTTTTTATAATTAATATTTTCTTTTATTTTAAGAAGGGTTTTCAATGAAAACATGGTTTTCGCTAAAACACTTCAATGTGACACACCAGATTCGGCCATAACGTCTGGGCCAGGTTTGGGGTGTTACATTTAGTGGTATTAGAGCCCAAGTTGTAAAACACGAGCTGTGAAGTGGGCCTTATTATTTGTTTCTTTTTGGTTTTTTTTAAAAATGTATATATATAATTTTTATAATGTCTTGGAAAAGGGTAAGTCTTGTTGAGCGGCACACTGAGACTTCGACATCAAACCAAGTAAGTTCTTTGGATCTTAAGCCTATTTAAATTGTTATACAGTAGATAGTTAGAGGGCTACTTTAGATGATTATGGTAGAATGGAACTAAAGCTCGTAGGGTCCTGAAACTGTAGAGGATTTTTTAAAAACAATCTTCTCTTAAATTACTTCCATAAAACATCGGGTTAATTATTAAACTAACTAAAACTTCATAAAATTTTTAATCCAGAAAATACGTGAATCGACGATGAGTGCTAGAATAGGTGGGAGAGGCCGTGGCCGAGGCCGCAAAAGTGTTAGGGCTGAATCGTCAGCATCGGGCCATATGCCCGATGTTGGAGTAGAAGAGGCTCTGGCCTCACCTGTGGCGGGGAATGGACCTTATGATCGGGTTACGGGAGAAGATGCATTGTCATAGGCAATGCTGAGGATTTTGGAAAGGGTCGCTGGACCCAATAATGGCACGGGAAATCGGGGGTCCATTCCGGAGCAACTTCGATCAAATGGGGCTGAGATCTTTAAAGGCGTGGCTGGTGTGGCTCCTAACATGGCAGAATACTGGTTGGAAGCCACCGAAAGGATAATGGAGGACTTGGACTGTTCTCTTGAACAAAAGTTGAAAGGGGCAGTGTCACTGCTTAGGGAAGAAGCTTACCAGCGATGGCTAACAGTGAAAGAGGGCACCCAACCTGAGCAGGTCACTTGGGAGTTTTTCAAAACTGCGTGAGTTATGTGGATGCTAGAAGAAATGAGTTCCTGAACTTGACCTAGGGAAACAAATCTGTGGCGGAGTATGAGGCAAAATTTCTACGCCTTAGTAGGTATGCAAGAGTAATGGTGGCAATAGACTATGAGCGTTGCGTTAGGTTTGAGGACGGACTGAGAGATAGCCTTAGTGTAACATCCTAATTTTTGGGCTTAGTCGGAACAGTGGTTTCGGGACCACAAATCTGATGAGGCAAATTTCATTTTTATTATATTTTTATGGTCTACGATTTCATGAAATGATTTCGTGAAAATTTCGTTCGAAAATTTTGACATTTGGGCACTCAATTTAGTAAAAAGGACTAAATTGTAAAAAGTGAAAAAGTTGAGTTCTACATGTTAAAGGTATCAAATTGTTATGAAATTTTAAATTGGAGGTCCTTAAATGATAATTAAACCATTGTATAACTTGTTGGACAAAAATGGCCTTGATTGGGTAAAATTTGAAAGAATAGTAAAAATGGCATTTTGGTCATTTAGGGGTAAATGAATTAAAAGACAAATTTTAAACTCCAAATGTGTCCCTTTCTTCTTTCTACAGCTGAATGTACCAAGAGCAACCATGGTTAGAGTTTGGCCAAGCTTCCAAGCTTAATAGTAAGTGATTCCGAGATCCGTTTTTAATGTTCTTTGTATTTTTAAAATCCGGGTAACATGATCTGCTCATTTCTACCATCATTTTGAGCTAAGATTCATGTTTAAAAATTTACCCATGAATGATATGCATGTATTGTGATGTTTTATGGTAGAATATGAAGCTTGAAATTGTGTTGAACAACTTTTGCTAAGCGATTTTTCATGAAATTAAGTAAAACGATATAATCGGTAAAAATACCTAATATTCATAAGTACATGTTAGAGTGAGAATTTGATGTTTCCATAGAAGGGAAAAATAATCAGTATGTCATAAAAGATAAGAAAATAGGAAGAAGTTTAATTTTTGAACCTTGGGGCAAAAGTGCAAATATGCAAAAGTTTAGGGGTCAAAATGAAAATTTGTAAAAATATGATTTTTAGACCCATATGAATAGTGTGACTAATTCTTAGGCTAAATGTGATATTATAGATCAAGGAAATTGAGATTTGAGCTTAAATCGGGAAAATACAAGGTTATAGACTAGAATGGTAAATTGCCATTTCTGGATCCGATGTAAGTTTGTACGGAAATAATTTATCGATTCTTTTTATTTTATTATATTTTGTTATCATATGAAATGTGGCTGTCTATAGAATGATTATTTGTTACAAATTGCAAATTGAAAAAGGACTATGAATAAATTGTAACATGTTGGAAAGTGAGGAATTTCTCGGTTGAGCCTTCGAAATAGAAACGATACGAATGATCTACCTTGAGGTCACGTGTGTAGTACTAAGTGCAGACTACTACGTGTACCAGATAATTGGTCGCATGTGTAGTACTAAGTGCAGGCTACTATGCGTACCAGATATCTTTGGCTACAAGTGTGAAAATATGTGCAGGCAACTGAGTATCAGTTATTATTCCGAAGAGTTCAACGGGAAAATCGATTAAGTAAAAATAAATGTGAACATGATTATATGATGAATAAGTGCAAGTATATGTTCAAGAAAATTTTGAGCAAAACGCTCGATATTTGAGTGAACTTCGATAAGACAAAATGGATTAAGTGAAATTATGTAAGAGTGAATTTTAGTAGTAAAATAGTGTTGGACAACAATAGTTGTGTGATTTTGAAAATTCACAAAAAATTGTGTAAGTTGAATTAAATTTAAAATAAAATTTTTAATTAAAGCTTAATGAGTCTACTTTCATGTAAAAGAAACAGGGGGAGCAAAAGAGTTGTATATTATGTGATATTCTAATTTTTGTAAGATAGTGTCAGAATGAATTAGAGATCCCCTGTTCTGACTTGAAAAAATTGTTAACATTTTGTAGAAAAATAATTATGGGTCATAATTTATATGCTTAGAATCTTTTATGAGTCTACTTTTAATAGAAACATATGGAAACATTATCCGAGTATCGTACTATGAAATAAATAAAATTTAGTGAAGAAAGGTTCGAAGCTGTCAAACAGTGAAATAGGGGAGAATTTAAATAATAAACTGTATTTATTGGCTGGACCAAAAATTCTGAAAATATTATGGTGGAAAGATATATGTGTCTAGTTTCTATTAAAATTTACGAATCTTAAATTTGAGTTCTGTAACTCTAGATATAAATGATTTAGTGACTGTGACTGAAGAAAGTAGCTTAACCAGAACATGTGTAAATGTACAATTGGGTTAGTTTTACTATGGAAAGCATGTTAGTAAATTGCTTATTATTATTTCATGCGAGCTTACTAAGCGTAAAGCTTACCCACTCCTTTCTATTTCTTTTAGTGTTGAAAGGTTAGCTCAAGGTTGGAGATTGTCGGAGACAGCATCACACTATCAAGCCAACACCTTGACAGTATAAACACGTATGCTAGAATTATCAAGTGAGTGGCATGTATAGGGACCTAGTTTTATAACATGTGTTACTATAATTTGGCCAAATATATTGGTCTTTAGTGAGCTAATGATTCTGACTTATAAATCTAGCTATTTATGTTATGTTTGATAATGGTGATGTGCATATGCTTATTTGCCATGCATGGTTGGTAATATGTTATGTGTTGTTGTGAATGTTTAAGTCTGTTAACGCCTCAAACCTTATCTTGACGTTGGACACGGGTGAGGGGTGTTACACTTAGGGTATTGATAGCTCCACAAAGGGAGCGAGTTTTCTCGGAATTGGTGGAGAAAGCAAAGATAGCGGAGGAGGTAAAGCGCACTGAGTGCCTAAATTGGGAAAAAGAAAGGGCTAAGAATAAAAGGGAGGCTGAGCCTCCTAGTGTTAGACAGAGGCCTAGGGTTAGGGCTAGAGATAATGGGCCAATTAGAGTAGGGCCCCCTGCTGTTAATCCAGGGGTACCACTTTGTACCGATTGTGGGAAAGGTCATGTAGGCGAGTGTTGGAAGAGGACGGGAGCTTGTTTAGCGTGTGGATCCATGGAGCATACGATCAAGAATTTCCCTAGAATGCCAACTCAGGTGCCAGATGCTGGCCGAGGTGATGTACTGCCACCGAGGGGTGGTCAGCAGTCACCCAGAGGCCATGGTCAGGCCAGGGGTGGAAACGATTTTGGCCGTGGAGCATCGGACAGAGGTGCAGGTCATGCTGAGGCGAGACAGCCAGTGTTAGTCTATGTAGCACGTCGTTGAGAGGACGGAGACCCTCCATTCACGGATATTGGTATGTACTTTATCCATAATGTGTTATTTACTTAGTTTGGAATTAGAGTGCGCAGTGGGAGCATGGTGTGGTAGTCTATGTTATGTAGCTATGCTAATAGTTGGGAATTTCGAGGATAAAATTTTTCTAGGTGGTAGAGTTGTAATGCCCCGAATTTTTAGCCTAGATGAATTGGGCTTTGGGCTTTGGGTTTCTTAAAATTTTTAAGTGAGCAAGAAAATGACAAATGGCTTGTTGACTTTGAAGGAATTTGAAGTGTCTAGGTTTGTTGGAAAAGTTCTGGGTTGAGTTTTTTGGTGGAGGAATTTTAATTTAATTATTAAAAGAATTTGGGTTGGGAGTAGATGGGCTTTTAAATAAAGATAGGGGAAAATGACATCAAAAAGCCTTGTGGAGGAGTGGCTAAGTGACACCACTTAGGGTGTAGAGAGGTGGCATTAGTGGATAGCAAGGAGATCTGAGGTTCGAGTCCTAGCTTAGTATTTTTGGGAGTTTTATAGAAGGTTGGAAGTGGCACGAAGATGGACTCTAAAGGAAGTGTTCAGAAGAAAAAATTTAGGAAATAGATTAAGGATTTATCAGGGAGAAAAATGAAGAGATGAGAAGAGGAAAGTGATGGAGCTGAATTGGGAATTGAGGGTCAGGCAATTTGGCTAGAGGCTATAAATATGTGCTGAGTTTGGGATCCTAGGCTAATGCCAAATTCTTCAGTTTTTTTTAATGCTGATTGGCTTTTCCATCTTTGCTAGCTGATACTTTTGACATTCGTTTGCTTCTCAAATCTCTTTTGATTTAACCTTTGGGTTAGTCGATTCCTTCTTCTACCCTTCTTCTTTAATTTGTTCCAAAAAATGCTTATTCACCATATCAGTTTAAAAGCTGAAAAGTCGAATCTCCCTTTGGCCGATTACTCTTTTGGAGTAAGTACCTTATCTATTTTTCGGCTAGTATTGTTAATACCGATTACTTCCCACCCTCACTCTTTCTAATAAAATTTGGTAGGGAATTAGTATCGGATCTCGGGTTTTAGCTCTCTGCCGAATTGCTCCTTAGGTGTTTTGCGATTTTGGTAAGTATTCCTCTCTTATTGGCTATGGTTGGTCGAATGGTCGTAAGTGAGATAAGGGGGTGAATTATGTTGGATGCTAGTCCCCTAGTATTTGGTTTTTATGAGTAAAATTAATGCAGATCTAGGGAGTACGTGATCAAGGAAAAGCTATTAGGGATTGGTGCTCAAGGTAAGGTTAAGGTGAGGTTTCAGTTTTTGGGTAAAATATGTATTAAGCATACAATTAATTGAAGGGTGATATCGTTTGTAGGATTGGTGACTAAGGGAATCGCAGCACGCTTGCTTACCAGGTGTGTACATACACTGCATACACAAGTAGATCAGCAAAACCCGAAATGTCAAAAAGCTGAAAGTTTGGCTGTGGTAGTCTTGCGAATGGGCGAACACTCGGGAGAAGGAAACCGATAGGTTGTCTGAGACCTATGGGCAATTCCATGGACTTGGGTTGTGATCTGGCCAACCGGGCCAGAATAGGCTTAATTGGCCCGATGGGTTGTGGGGCCCATATAGGCAAAATTTGATATTTGATGCTATGTGATAGAAAATTTGTGTGTGAGCATGAATATAAGGTGATTTGGGCCTAACGGGCCATATAAAGGTGATTTGGGCCTAATGGGCCAATGAATATGAATTGGGCCTGATGGGCAATATAAATGAGATTGGGCCAAGTGGGCCATATGCATGTATGTAAGGGTTTTGGGCCTAGTATATGATAGCTACATAAAATTTAATTAATTTAATGTGAACGTGGACAGGTCATAGGGTTAAGGTGTGGCAACGGGTATATACATGTCTAGGATTGGAGCTAGGGAGAGCTTGGTACTTAAGCGGTCTTAATGACTCACCTCCTCTTCTCTGGATTCCTACCAGGTGCATAGTATCCGTTCATCTTAGCTCATGGGATTTCTTAAAGGGCCGAGGTAAGTGAAAACCATAGTAAAGGGAAAATTACTAATATGCCTCTAAGGGTGAAAATGACCAAATTACCCCTATGTGTTGAATGTAAGGGTTATGGATGTTACATGCATATCTGCTGCATGCTTATGATATTCTGCTTAGGTTGCATATGGGTTGGGAATTTTGGAACGGAGGAAGTATATGAGGATCGCATGGTTGCTTGACAACCATGGATCCATCGACGGCTTACAAGCCCAATGTATAAATGAAGGTAGTTTCGCAACCAGGCTACCATGGATGTGTATCGGTTGGGTGGGTCGATATTTATATCCCCACATGATGTGTATCGGGGAACGGAGTTGGTGTGTAGCGGATGAATCATTGGGATGGGATTGCACTGTATTGCATTGCATGTTTGATGTATGGTGATTATTGAATGCTTTTTACTCATCGAGGGTTGTACACACTGAGTTTGTGAAAACTCACCCCCTCTTTTATTTTATTTTTAGGTGATGCTCAGTAGAAGGTTCGATGTTTGGAGGGACTCTGGATGGCCAGCTAGGAAGACAACTGGGACTTGTTTTTCTTTTAGAAGCATATAAGTTTCTATTTTATTAAGTACTTTTCAGACCAAAATGTAATAAGGCTTCCATTTTATTATTATTTGGATTTTTATTTTTATGTGATGTAATTATAAGGAGTTGAACATGGTTTCTTAAACTATAGTATGTCTTTTCTACATTTCTGCAACACCAACTCTTGCTGCCCCCTGTTCGCAAAATAAATGCTCTTTGCTTGCCATGGGGTTCGAACCCATGCCTCCCCTTAAATGCTCCACACGCTCCTTGCCACTAAGCCACAAGGCTTTTTGTGTCACAATTTCTCCAACAATATTCTTAAGGCCTACCTACTACACCTAGGGTTTGATTCACCTTAAACCAAAATTTTTACTAGAGTCCAGGTTTGAACCCAAGACTTCTCCAACACTTCTCAGTACACTTAACCACTAAAACAAGCCTTCATTAACGAAATTTACATGCACAACAGAATATTATAAGCTGCCTTCAACCGCTCCCATGCTCAAGGCCCAAAACTTCTAGGCCCAAATTCAAGGTGTTACCACTCTACCTCCCTTAAAGAAATTTCGTTCCTGAAATTTCCATCTAACAGGGTAGTCATGTAACATCTACCCACTACGCTACTGTTGCGCACTCTGATCCTACTATCACTATCACATTTCAACTAGAACTTGAAACGTCTCATACATACAACACTTATTCACTGAAGCGAACACATATTTATCACACATATATACAATTTCTATATCCAAACATCACATCCACATAAAATAAATACCAAATTTAAATTCAGACCAATATCTAAAAAATCCACAGTATTTAAATTTCTAAACAGACAAAAGTATTCAGAAGACTTACGGATTCGGCGCCGGAGACTCGGTGTGCCACACTTTTTAAGACAAATACTTCAGACTGAGCACATGGTTGAAAATAATTTTCTGAACTTCAACCTTTGAAAACCCAATCCACAGCCAAGTTGTTGCAACCCAGGCTCTAATACCACTAAATGTATCACCCCAAACCCGGCCTGGAAGTTTGGCTCGAATCTGGCGTGTCACATTGAAGTGTTTTTCGGAAACCATGTTTCCATTAAAAACCCTTCTTAATAATTAAAAACTTGTACCCTTTTTAAACCTTGTTAGAAAACCTCAGCTGAATAACATTCTTAACAACTTTGTAAAAAATCCTGGTAGTTGCGGAAGCTTAATTTAAAAACAATTGCTGTTACGTGATGTTTTGAACAACAATAGTTGCTTTGGAAAACTGTGTTCTAATACCTAGCAATTATAAGAACAATAAATAAAATTCCAAATTTAAAATCCAGAAAATTACAACGGCTTTACTACAACCCACATAAAAACATTTAAAAGCAATAATCAAAACTATAACATAAATAATGTGTGTGGCTTCCTCCGAGCCCCTCGCAGCTCCGATCCGTCTAAGGCTGGAAATTACCTGAAAGGTTGATAAACGGGGTGAGTTTACAAAAACTCAGTGTGAAATCCCCTACTATAAAAGGAACAATCAGTCATATAAAAAAAATTAAAAGTCTGGCCCCACCCTTACTTACAGTTTCAGTATCAATTGGGCCTTAGCCCACTATAGCAGACACTACCAGATAGGTCTTAGCCCATTACAGAATAAGAAACATTATCAGAACTAGAATCAAAATAAGATCAGAATCAGAATCAGAATCAGAATCAGGTGACAGACTCAAAATCAGAATCAGAATCAGAACTAGGTAACATAATCAGAATCAGTATCAGGTAACAGAATCAGAATTAGGTAACAGAATCAGAATTAGTATCAGGTAACAGAATCAAAATCAGAATGTGAATGCAAACCCAACCCAATCCATCCGTATACACCCCTGTACCAACCTTACACCATGTGGGGAGACAACTTGACCTACCTATCAGCTACACACCACAGAATTTGCAGCGAGGCTGCCAGATATTGTGACGAAGTCACCAGATACAGATATTGTAGCTAGGCCACCAGAACAGATATATATATTTATATATATGTGGCGAAGCCACCAAATTGCAGCGAGGGTGCCAGATATTGTGATGAAGTCACCAGAACAGATATATGTGGCGAGGCCACCAGATTGCAGTGAGGCTACCAGAATACTTCCTCCATCAATATTACCCATATCCCATGCAACAGATATACATGTCATGGCATACAACATACAGAATCAGAATATCATATCCATATTTGAATCAAACAATCACAGTCAAGTCATTCATATCACCAACATATATTTACAATCAAATCTGTCAACCACACAGTCCAAGTCAGTCACTTGCCCACAAGGGCAAAACAGTCATTTAACATGCTAGAGGTAAAATGGTAATTTTACCATAAAAGGGTATCTCGGTAATTCTACCCTACAGGGGTATTTTAGTAATTCTACCATACAGGGTTATTTTAGTATTTCTACCCTACAAGAGTATTTCGGTAATTCTACCCTATAGGGGTATTTTAGTAATTCTACCCTACAGGGGTATTTCGGTATTTCTACCCTACAGGGGTATTTCGGTGTTTCTAACCTACAAGGGTATTTCGGTATTTCTACCTTACAAGGGTATTTCGATAATTTTGTAAATTGAGGGTAAAATGGTAATTCTATAAATTAGGGGTACTTTGGTAATTTTACAAGTCGAGGGTATTTCAATAATTTTACAGGTCAAGGGTATTTCAGTAATTTCACAAGTCAGGGGTATTTTGGTAATTTTACAAACCAGGGGTATTTTGGTAATTTTACAAACCAGGGGTATTTTGGTAATTTTACAAACCAGGGGTATTTTGGTAATTTTACAAACTAGGGGTACTTTGGTAATTTTGTAAACCAAGGGTATTTTGGTAATTTTAAAAACCAGGGGTATTTTGGTAATTTGGTAAGCTAAAGTATTCTAAACAGGGATAACAATACGAATGGCCCTAAAGCCTATTCTCGGCCCAAATGGGCCCACACGCTCGTGTGGCCCTTTTAGCCTAAATCTAGCCACTGATATGAGATTCACCTAGCCTAGTCCAATATTTACTACACAATCAAACAACTTATCCAATTGGGCCCGTAGGCCCATTGGGCCCACATGGCCCCTTTTGGCCCATCGCGGCCTGAAGTAGCCATCCTACAGCTAGAGTAGTGAGAAATACACACCTGATAGGAGACTAGAGTTAATCCGCGCTCCGAGCACTCTTAGCCGACGCCCAACCCAAACGAGCACGCCATAAAGCGAAAGGGATCAGCCAAGAAAAGTACCTTTACTCTCCTCATGGTTCTCTCTAATTAAAGCCAGCTTCGCATCCACTCTTATGTTAGCTCCCCGATATGGGATCCCTCCATCATCAGAGTTTAAATTCAACACCAACTCTTGCCGCCCCCTGTTAGCAAAATAAATGCTCTTTGCTTGCCATGGGATTCGAACCCATGCCTCCCCTTAAATGCTCCACACGCTACTTGCCACTAAGCCACAAGGCTTTTGGTGTCACAATTTCTCCAACAATATTCTTAAGGCCTACCTACTACACCCAGGGTTTGATTCACTTTAAACCAAAATTTTTGCTAGAGTCCAGGTTTGAACCCAGGACTTCTCCAACACTTCTCAACACACTTAACCACTAAAACAAGCCTTCATTAACGAAATTTACATGCACAATAGAATATTATAAGCTGCCTTCAACCGCTCCCATGCTCAAGGCCCAAAACTTCTAGGCCCAAATTCAGGGTGTTGCAACTCTACCTCCCTTAAAGAAATTTCCTCCCCGAAATTTCCATCTAACAGGGTAGTCGTGTAACATCTACCCCGGACGCTACTGCTGCGCACTCTAATCGTACTATCACTATCACACTTCAACTAGAACTTGAAACGTCTCATACATACAACACTTATTCACTGAAGCAGACTCATATTTATCACACATATATACAATTTCTATATCCAAACATCACATCCACATAAAATAAATACCAAATTTAAATTCAGTCCAATATCTAAAAAATCCACAGTACTTCAATTTCTAAACAGACAAAAGTATTCAGAAGACTTACGGATTCGCCGCTGGAAGAGAAATACTTCAAACTGAGCACGTGGTTGAAAATAATTTTCTGAACTTCAACCTTTGAAAACCGAATCCACAGCCGAGTTTTTGCAACCCAGGCTCTGATACCACTAAATGTAGCACCCCAAACCCGACCTAGAAGTTTGGCTCGAATCTGGCGTGTCACATTGAAGTGTTTTTCAGAAACCATGTTTCCATTAAAAACCCTTCTTAATAATTAAAAACTTGTACCCTTTTTAAACCTTGTTAGAAAACCTCAGCTGAATAACATTCTTAACAACTTTGTAAAAAATCCTGGCAGTTGCGGAAGCTTAATTTAAAAACAATTGCGGTTACATGATGTTTTGAACAACAGTAGTTGCTTTGGAAAACTGTGTTCTAATACTAGCAATTATAAGAACAATAAATAAAATTCCAAATTTGAAATCCAGAAAATTACAATGGCTTTACTACAACCCACATAAAAACATTTAAAAGCAATAATCAAAACTATAACATAAACAATGTGTGTGGCTTCCTCCGAGCCCCTCGCAGCTCCGATCCGTCTAAGGCTGGAAATTACCTGAAAGGTTAATAAATGGGGTGAGTTTACGAAAACTTAGTGTGAAATCCCCTACTATGAAAGGAACTGTTAGTCATATAAAAAAATTAAAAGTCTGGCCCCACCCTTACTTACAATTTCAGTATCAATTGGGCCTTAGCCCACTATAACAGACAATACCAGATGGGCCTTAGCCCATTATAGAATAAGAAACATTATCAGAACTAGAATCAAAATGAGAATCAGAATCAGAATCAAAATCAGAATCAAAATCAAAATCAGAATCAGAATTAGGTAACAGAATCAGAATCAGTATCAGGTAACAGAATCAGAATCAGAACCAGAATAAGAAATAGGTAACAGAATCAGAATCAGTATCAGGTAACAGAATCAAAACCAGAATGTGAATGCAAACCCAACCCAATCCATCCGTATACACCCCGGTACCAACCTTACACCATGTAGGGAGAAAACTTGACCACCCATCCGCTACACACCACAGAATTTGCAGCGAGGCTGCCAGATATTGTGACGAAGTCACCAGATACAGATATTGTGGCTAGACCAGCAGAACATATATATATATGTGGCGAAGCCACCAGATTGCAGCGAGGCTGCCAGATATTATGACGAAGTCACCAGAACAGATATATGTGGCAAGGCCACTAGATTGCAGCGAGGCTGCCAGAATGCTTCCTCCATCAATATAACTCATATCCCATGCAACAGATATACATGTCATGGCATACAACATACAGAATCAGAATATCATATCCATATTTGAATCAAACAATCACAGTCACGTCATCCATATCACCAACATATATTTACAATCAAATCCGTCAACCACACAGTCCAAGTCAGTCACTTGCCCACAAGGGCAAAACAGCCATTTAACACCCTAAAGGTAAAATGGTAATTTTACCCCACAAGGGTATCTCAATAATTCTACCCTACAGGGGTATTTTATTAATTCTACCTTACAGGGGTATTTCAGCATTTCAATCCTACAAGGGTATTTTGGTAATTTTACCCTACAGCGGTATTTCAGTATTTTTACCCTACAGGGATATTTCAGTATTTCTACCCAACAGGGGTATTTCGGTATTTCTACCCTACAAGGGTATTTCGGTATTTCTACCCTACAAGGGTATTTTGGTAATTTTGTAAATCGATGGTAAAACGGTAATTCTATAAATCAGGGGTACTTTGGTAATTTTACAAGTCGAGGGTATTTTAATAATTTTACAGGTCGAGGGTATTTTAGTAATTTCACAAATCAGGGGTATTTTGGTAATTTTACAAACTAGGGGTATTTTGGTAATTTTACAAACTAGGGGTATTTTGGTAATTTTATAAACCAAGGGTATTTTGGTAATTTTACAAACCAGGGGTATTTTGGTGATTTTATAAACCAAGGGTATTTTAGTAATTTTACAAACCAAGGGTATTTTGGTAATTTGGTAAACTAAAGTATTCTAAACAGGGATAACAATACGAATGGCCCTAAAGCCTATTCTCGGCCCAAATGGGCCCACACGCTCATGTGGCCCTTTTAGCCCAAATCTAGCCACAGATTTGAGATTCACCTAGCCTAGTCCAATATTTACTACACAATCAAACAACTTATCCAATTGGGCACGTAGGCCCATTGGGCCCACATGGCCCTTTTCGGCCCATCGCGGCCCGAAGTAGCCATCCTACAGTTAGAGTAGTGAGAAATACACACCTGATAGGAGACTGGAGTTAATCCGCGCTCCGAGCACTTTTAGCCGACGCCCAACCCAAACGAGCACGCCATAAAGCGAAAGGGATCAGCCAAGAGAGGTACCTTTACTCTCCTCATGTTTCTCTCTATTTAAAGCCAGCTTCGCATCCACTCTTATGTTAGCTCCTCGATGTGGGATCCCTCCATCATCAGAGTTTAAATTTAACACCAACTATTGCCGCCCCCTGTTAGCAAAATAAATGCTCTTTGCTTGCCATAGAATTCGAACCCATGCCTCCCCTTAAATGCTCCACACGCTACTTGCCACAAGCCACAAGGCTCTTTGTGTCACAATTTCTCCAACAATATTCTTAAGGCCTACCTACTACACCCAGGGTCTGATTCACCTTAAACCAAAATTTTTGCTAGAGTCCAGGTTTGAACCCAAGACTTCTCCAACACTTCTCAGCACACTTAACCACTAAAACAAGCCTTCATTAACGAAATTTACATGCACAACAGAATATTATAAGCTTCCTTCAACCACTCCCATGCTCAGGGCCCAAAACTTCTAGGCCCAAATTCAGGGTGTTATAGCAGCAATGCAGCAAGGATCCTTTGGCAGTAGGCTTGGAGTAGTAGGCGTGCGCGGATGGAAGTTTGGTGCAAGACTCGGCCTAGACAGCTGCTAGGCAGGGGCAGCAGGTGTGTGTAGATGAGCGCTTCGTGCGAGCTGAGGCTAGAGCAATAGGCGCGCGATGGAGCTGGACATGCGGCGGTCTGCTGGGTGTGTACTGATCAGTCAGCTGGGCTAGGCTTGAGGCACTTAGGGGTTTGGTTTTTTGGGGTTTTGAAGATGAATGAATGGAGGGAGAAAGGTTGATGGTATTTATAGATGGAAAAATAAGATTTGTAGTAGAATTCTTAGAAAATTAAAAAAAAAATTCCTAAGTTCTAATTCTACTCAAAGTTTAACAACAATTAATAATTAAATATATGCATATGAAATTATCAATTGCCATTAATTTATTAAGATAACCATAAAATATAATTAAAATACAATTAATCCTAATTCTAAGCAAAGTTGATAAAAATTAATATATAAATTATAAGAAATATAATTATATATTAAGGTTTATCAAATTAATAAATAATATTAAAAATATTTATTCTAGATGGTTTTTAAAAATGTTTATAAGGAGAAGCACCTAGTTTTTATTATTTACAAAAAGAGCAATCAAATTTTAGAAATAATTCAATTAAATCCTTAGACTTAATGAAAATTTAAAATTGAGTTGCAAATTAAAATGTGGATCAAAATTGATCATTTTATTTGAAAAACTAAAAATTTATTTTTCCATTTAGGGAATAATTTCTTAGGAAATTATGTCAAAATAAATTCCCAGGAAAGATTTGAGGGGTCACAAGTAGTCCCGCTTAAGTTCCAATCTCCTAGACAGAATTTATTTAAACATACTATACCCGAAAATATACCCTAAATCATTTATTCAAAAATAAAAATAAGAAATTAAGTATCCGATAAAATGAACGAGATTTTATCCCGTTCAATTTTATCTCCCTAATAATATTTCAGGCACTGAGCATTAACTCGGAAATTACCTCCCTTACCTTGGATTTAGCAACTGCATATGGATAGACTTGATGAATCGTAAATGGACCAGACCAACGTGATTTTAACTCACCTAGAAAGAACCTTAATCTAGAATTGAACAACAAGACTTGCTGATCTGCTTCAAATTCTCGAACTCGAATGTGTTTGTCATGCCATTTCTTAAGTCTTTCTTTAAGTAATTTGGCATTTTCATATGAGAACATTGGGAACTCTTCTAACTCATTAAGTTGGAACATCAGTTTCTCTTTCTCTAGCTTAGGATCCAAATTAAACTGTTGAAAAGCCCAGTAAGCTTTGTGCTCTAACTCCAAGGGTAGATGACATGCTTTCCCAAAGACCAACTTGTAAGGTGATATCCCTAAAGGTGTCTTGTATGCTGTCCTGTAAGCCCACAAAGCATCATCCAAACTTTTCGAACAATCTCATCGGTTCGGGCAAACTACCTTCTCAAGTATGCCTTTGATCTCCTTATTTGCCAGTTCAGCTTACCCATTCATCTGCAGATGGTAAGCTGTTGCAACCTTGTGTTTTTCTCTGTGCTTGTCTAATAACCATTTTAACCACTTGTTCACAAAGTGGGACCCTCATCACTAATGATAGCTCTTGGGGTTCCAAACCTTGTGAACACGTGTTTCTGCAAGAACTTTATTACAACCTTCACATCATTTGTCGGATTAACGTCAGCCTCGACCCACTTAGACACGTAGTCTACTGCTACCAATATATACTTGTGACCAAAAGATGGAGAGAAAGGACCAAGAAATTCAATACCCCATACATCAAACAATTCTACCTCAATGATGTTTGTTCGAGGCATCTCATTTCTATTGGTGACATTTCTAACCCTTTGACGTCGGTCACAGCTTTTTACGTACGCATATGCATCCTTGAATAGTGTTGGCCAAAAGAATTTGGCTTACAATACTTTGGCCACCGTACGAGTACCTCCGAAGTGTCCCCCACTCGGAGCTAAGTGACAATGGTATAAAATCTTTTGTACTTCATCTTTCTGCCACACATCTCCTAATCATCTGATCTGGACACTTTTTAAACAAATATGGCTCTTCCCAGAAATAGTACTTTACATCGTGAAGAAACTTTCTCCTTTGTTGATACATCTTATCAATTGGCATCAAAACACAAGCTAAATAGTTAGCAATATCAGCAAACCTAGGGGTATTATGGACATGACTTACCTTCAGTATGTGTTCATCTATAAACGTTTCCTGAATTGGTATAATAGGAGAATTTCCTTCTTGCGGCTCCAATCTGGACAAGTGATCTGCTACTTGGTTTTCTACTCCCTTTCGATCTTGAATTTCTAGATCAAACTTTTGAAGTAGAAGCACCCACTGGATTAGTCATGGCTTAGCATCTTTCTTGGCAAGTAAGTACTTAATTGCCAATTGGTCCGTATAGACAGTCACTTTGGTACCTACAAGATAAGATTGAAACTTGTCAAAAGAAAATACAATAGCAAGTAACTCTTTTTCTATTACCGTATAGTTCAGTTGAGCTCCTGTAAGAGTCCGACATGCATAGTAGATGGGATGAAAAACTTTGTTTTTTTGCTGGCCCATGACAGCTCCTATCGGGCCCCTATCGCGAAGTCTCTTGCATCACATATCAATTCAAATGGAAAATCCCAGTCTGGTGTGACGATTATGGGTGTCATAACTAATCGACTCTTCAAATCATTGAAAGCTCTGAAGCATTCATCATCGAGCTTGAACATAGTGTCCTTCTCCAATAATTTGCATAAGGGTTTGTAATTTTGGAAAAGTCCTTGTGAAATCTTCAATAGAAACCGATGTGGCACAAAAAGCTCCTAACACCCTTTACAGATGCCGGCGCTGGAAGCTTCTTAATAATTTCTACCTTTGCTTTATCTACCTCGATTCTACATCTTGTTATCCGATGCCCTAGAACAATTCCTTCTCATACTATGAAATGGCACTTCTCCCAGTAAGTACGAGGTTCATTTCTTCGTATCGCCTTAGTACCTTAGCTAGATTGGCTAAGCAATCATCGTAATTATCTCCGAATACTGAAATATTATCCATAAAAACTTCCAAGTACTTCTCAACCATGTTAATAAAAATAAACATCATACATATTTGAAATGTAGTAGGTGCATTACATAAACCAAATGCCATCCATCTAAATGCAAATATACTGGATGGGTAGGTGAACGTCGTCTTGTGTTGATCATCTGGTGCTACTGTAACCTGATTATACCCTGAGTATCCATTGCGAAAATATAATAGTCTTGCCCCACGAGTCTATCTAGCATCTAGTCCAAGAACGACAAAGCAAAGTGATCTTTCCTAGTCGCCTTATTCAGCTTCTGATAATCGATGCAATTCCTCCATCCCGTAATTGTTCTAGTTGGTATCAACTCATTATTCTCATTTTCTACGACTTTGATACCTCTCTTCTTTGGCACGCACTAGACTAGACTTAACCACGAACTGTCTGAGATGGGATAAATGATACCCGTATCTAACCACTTGATAATCTCTTTTTTCAGCGTGTCCTTTATGATGGGGTTCAGTCTTTGTTGTCTATCAATCGTCCCTTTTTCGCCATCTTTCAGGATAATCTTGTGAATGCATACAAATGGACTAATACCGTGAATATCGGCTATGGTCCATCTGATAGCCTTCTTGAATTGTTTCGAGACTAAGATAAGTTTCTCTTCTTGCTCAATATTGACTACTGAAACAATCACAGGCAGAGTAGATGCGTTACCTAAATAAATGTATTTTAAATGTGAAGGTAATACCTTGAATTCTAATTTAGGTGGTTCCTGGATTGACACTTTTGGTTGGGCATACTCCCTCTTCTCAAACTCCAAAGATTCAAAATGGGATTGCAGATTAAATCTTCTTTTATTAGCCTCTAGCAAAGCTAAGTATTCATCCTCTTCTTCATAATTTGGAGGGTCTGATGTCAAAATTCTTTCCAGTCTGTTGAGGATCCTTTTCCACTATTAAATCTTCTAAGTCAGATACTGCAGAATAATCATCAACCTCATCAAGAAATTACATAGACTTAAGATCATTAAATGTTACATGATCATCCTGAACACGTATCGTAAGCTCGCCCTTCTGCACTTCAATAAGGTCCTTCTGGTTGCTAAGAACGGCCATCCTAGGATAATGGGTACTTCTTTTTCTATTTTAGAATCTAGAATCACAAAGTCAGCAGGAAAGATGAATTTATCTACACATACCAATACATCCTCAATTTTTCCTTCTAGATGTGCTAAAGATCAATTTGCTAGTTGAAGTGTAACAGTAGTAGGTCTAACTTCACCTATCCCTAACTTTTTAAATATCGACATATGCATCAAGTTTATACTTACACCTAAGTCATATAGTGCCTTACTACAATATGTTGCTCAAATGTTACAAGGTATGGTAAAACATCCAGGATCCTTCAGCTTTGGGGTAGTTTGTCTTTAAGATATGCGTTGCATTCCTTCGTCAGAGCTACCATCTCAAATTCTCCAAGTCTTCACTTATTGGACAGGATATCTTTCATAAACTTGACGTATTTTGACATTTGTTCAAGTGCTTCTACCAACGGGATGTTGATACGAAGTTGCTTGAGTACATCAAGGAACTTCTTGAATTGAATTTCTTGTTTCTGCTTCTGAAGTCTTTTGGGGTAGGGTGGTGAAGGTTTCATTACTAGAACTGGTACTAGTTGATTTATCTTTGTTGGCAATTTTACATTTAACGCAGTTGTTAGTTGATTAGAATTAGGTGGTTCTGAAGTTACCTTATCAGATTTTGCAGGTTCTGGTTCTGGTGAAACTGGAATTTCAACACTCGATTGAACTTCCTCTGAGTCTTGAGTATCATCTGGCTCCTTTTCAGCTTCGATTGTGTTGGGCACTACAGTCTTTCTGCTCCTCAATTTTAACACTTTGTAATGTTCCTTTCCCGAGTTTCTTAGATTCCCCATATCACTAGGTAAAGCACCTTGTGGTCGATTTTTGAGTTCAGCTACAAGCTGTCCCATCTGGTTCTCCAAGTTCTTTAATGTAGCTGCTTGGCTTTGAATTAAGGCATCATTCTTCACCATGTAAGCTTTTAGTAGATTCTCTAAGCTATTGGATGATTCAGCTTGAACTGGTTGCTGAACTTGTTGGGAAAAACTAGGCAGCTGGGTCAGTCTAGGTTGAGCGTAGTTGTTACTGGTTCCAGCCCCTTGGTTACTCCAGGAAAAATTCGGGTGGTTTTGCCACAATGGGTTGTAAAAGTTGGATTGCATTCCTTGCCCTCCTTGATTTTGGTTTGGGTTACCCATGTAATATACGGATTCGGGGTTCGATGGACATTCTTCGAACAAATGTCCTTCCCCACAATAAACACAGGCAATACTTTCAAATTGGTGAGGTGGTTGGGCTGCAAAATTGTTAGACCCATTAGTGGTAAGATTCTTAAGCATTAAGGATATTGAAGATACCTGAGATGCGAGTGAAGTGAGAGCGTCCACTTCATGTATTCCAGCGACTCATCTTCCTGACGTGGCTCAATTGGTTGGCTATTGATAAATGTTACTAGTGATCCTCTCGATGATTTCGTAAGCCTCATTATAAGACTTAGAAAGAAGAGCACCATTAGTGGAGGCGTCCACTATCATCCTTTGTGAGTGTTAAGACCATTATAAAATGTCTCAAATTGGATTCAATGTGGGATTCCGTGATGAGGGCATTTCCACAATAACTTTTTTTGTATCGTTCCCATGCCTCATACAAGGACTCATCATCCATTTGTTGGAAGGCAGTGATCTCGTTCCTCAACTTAGCGTTCTTGCTTGGCGGTAAATACTTCATAAGGAATCTTTCGGCTAGCTCTTGCCATGTGGAAATTGAGTTTGGTGGCAATGAGTTCAACAAGGCTAATTTGAAAGAGTTGCTCACCTTCATAAACAATTTTAAATGAAGATGAGGATCTTCGGTAGGTATTCCATTGAAGTGGCCCACTGACTAAAACATCTGGAACATGACTGGCTTCAGCTCGAATTGTTGTGCCTCAATTTTGGGTCTCCTAATACCCGAATTAAGATCATTAAACACTGGCACAACATATTGTCTTAGGGCTCTATCCCTATCATCAGCAAAAAGGATAGGATTTTGAGCAAGGTTTACTCCATTTCCTTGATTCATATTCTCAAAATTCATTCCTTCAGTCCTTCTCTGGTCCGTTTGTCTTCTTTGCTGTTGAAAGGTTTGTTCTATCTTAGAGTCTACAAGGAGTAAGTCAATAATCTGGTCAATACTTATAAACACTTGTAATAATCACAGAAAAATTAAGTAAGTAAAATTTTAACTGGAAAATAAACCAAAATGTAAAACTAACAAATTCACAAATAATGGCTTTTTTAAAACAGTCCTTGACAATGGTGCCAAAAAATTGGAACGACGGAAAATGTGCAAGTGTACACAATCATAACAAGTAATAAAGTGACAAGTAGATGTCGAATTATCATACCCACAGGGACTGTAAAAAGAATTATTTATGAAATTAATTGTAAAATACTTTGGCGAGGTAAAAATAATTTGGTTTTAAAAGATGGTCCAAAACTATTTAAAAACGAAGTAAATAATTAAAATAAAAAAAAGGAGTTATAATGCATGATTTCAAATAAGATTTAATCAAGATAACATACTTGTGTTGGATTAATTACATTTCTTTAACTTAGAATTATTAAACTTATGTTTATATTGCTACGAATAAATTCACAGCAACTTGGTAATTTGCTAACTACTGCACATACATACTTATTAAATTAATCAATCTCTTGAAAATTTTTCAATGTCAATCCAAGCGGTTAATTAATCTTCACAAGCATATAGAAGATTAAGTGAGGTAACAGGGTATTTCTACCTTGAAACAGTTTAATCACAAAAATCTTGCAAGTTATGCAAGGCATATGTATCACCAAATACAATGCGAATTTAAACTTTAGCTACCTTAGAAGAATAAACATGCACTGATTAAGCATTGCGTCTATTAATTATAATTTCAATACGGTTTAATAATTAATTCATTAGTTATTTAACAATTATATTGCAAAAATAACTTAGGCATGATTTTACTTAACCAAGCAATTTACCGATGCCTATAACAGCATAAACATCATTTTAACAATTCAAGCAGGCAGAATATAATCAACCCAACACAAACATAATTTAAGCCAATTTGATTTAAATAGCCATTTCAATAGCATAAATATTCATAAACATGTTCATCAAAACAACAACATAAATTAAAGAGATAGGGAACAAGAAGCAAATTTGGTGTTTCTCCGTGGCTTGATTAGTTGCTCCATTCTTCGTTCTTCGTTGCCCTTAGCTATCAAGGTAGGTTTTGAACACCTAATTGCTGCTCCAAAATGGCTGATGAGAGCCTTTTTCCCAAGAGTAGAAATCGGCACTTGAACAAAAAGGGAAATGGGATGGAAAAAATGGAGAGAAAAGTGAGAGAGGAGAAGAGAGAATGAGAGAATGTTGTTGGATTCAGGGATGGTTTGAATGATCAGAAAGGGGTGGCTTTTATAGCTGATTGTGGCTACTAAAAATAAAAAAATTCCAGCAGCCAAAGAGCCCCCTATGACCGGCCATCTACTTGGCAAAAGTTGAGACTTTCAACTTTGCTAAAAATAGCCTGGGGCAAATCTACAAAGCCACAATTAAAGGTGGGGTTTGAATACAATTTGGAAGTCTTTCAAGGGCCTTTTTGCAAGCATATTTAATCATATAAAATGCTGATTTGGGTCAACATGGACGGTTCTGGGCTGCCCAATTAGTTGCTGGTTCGGCTCACTCAATTTGGTTCGACCAATGCGGTTCAACTGGACACTTTCTCCATAATTAATTACAAATAATTTATTTAACCCAAATTAAATGGGTATTAAAATATAATTAATTAAATTATGAATTAATACACATTTCTGGGCCATCTTAGGCTGGAAATTAATGTGTCTCAAAACTTCAAATTGCTTCTCGATTTTGTGCTTTCAACAGTGTCAGCGAGCCAGTTTTCTCCCTTTGCGCGAATCTGTCGAAAATAGCCAAAATTAATCAAAATTAAGTATAAAATTAACTAAAATTCACCATGTTCATTTTTTAACACAATTTAATTATTTTATAATATTTAATTATTTTTTGACAAGAATTTAACCGGATTTGCACGAATTTAAGTAAAAATGGGTATGAAAAGCATATAAATTTTTGTGTTTCGAACGACATGCATGTGTTTGAAAAGTTTTAAATTAAAAGAAATTTTATGGCCCAGTTTTTGCTTGTATGTGTATGTTTAAGTCCGGTAATGCCTCGTACCTTGTCCCGGTATCGAACACAGGTAAGGAGTGTTACATTTAGTGGTATCAGAGCTATGGTTTAGTCGATTCTCGGACTAACCTAGCACGTATGAGAGTCTAGTTATACATGCCACAGATATATGATAGTGTGATGTCTCCTGACGCGAATGAGAACTATCTTGCTCAGACAAAAGTACTCTCCAACTGAGCTATACCCAACTATGTTTATAGTAATACCAAAGTATTTGATCAAAGTGTCATGGTGATGAGTTGAAACTCGGAAAGGTACGAACAAGATTCATAATATCATGCTACGAATAAAATAACATTGTTCTGATTGGACATTAAAATTTTGATGGATTGCAATGGTTCCTTGAAATGAGATAAAGGACTATACTGTAATGAGTTTATTTATGTTTAGTTGATGATTCTATGATGAATATGGCTGATTTACTCGGGCGAAAGCATGTCTTTAGATAACTTATCAAAATATCAATGGAATGAATGTTCATGTATACTTATTTGAATGAATATGGTTGGCAAGTTCACATAGTCTGAGTATAAATGTTAAATTGCTTGGATTGATTTACATATTTGTAATGATATGCATATGATAACGTGTGAGATGAAAGTATAGATTTGAAGATACTTATTCATGTTTGTTGGCCCTCGTATGATGTTATGTACATCACTTGTTTGATTAAATGAATGGAATAAGTAAAGTTATTCAGAATTCATAGAATGTATGCATAAGTATACTTGTTAGAATGAGATATCTGGAAAGTGGGCGTAAAATCAATATGAAGGTTAGTTTACCCGAAATGAATGACATTATTATGGTGATGTTGCTATGATGATGAAAATTGTGTTACATGTATATGTATGTGAGAGTCGAGTCAGAGGCCTTACGACCTTACCCCTTTACCAGAATGGTGTTTTATACTAGAATTTCATGAGATTTGCGCTGAATAAACTCACGAGTGTGAAACCAAAGAGTTCAGTGAAAAAGGAATAATATGGAATTTGTAATGACAGCAATAGTTGATGATGGAGTATGCGTAAAGCTATGATTCTATTTCTTTTGAGCAGTACTCTATTTCGGTACATATATATATAAACAGGATGTGGTCATTGTTGCATTTGATTCTAGTAGGTCTGTATGGTTTCCTCCTATGGATTTCTTTTCTCTGGGGGATCGTTGAAATCTTTATTATTTATTTCATCTGAGCTAATATTTTGAAAATTCTGTATGTCTTAATATCTTGAAAGTAAATGTCTCGAATCGTTTGTCATTCCCGTTGTTCGTATGTATCAAACATGGTTCATTGTATGGGATATTCTTGAGTCTGAGTGAAAAGTGTTTGTTATGATTATATCTTTAGCCTGATCACGAAAAGACGGTGATATTGATGCAACGTTTTCTAGTTTTCGTAAAAGGGGTTGAAATTTTCCAATCTATAGATTGTGGTAGCTCAAGTCCAGAGTGTGTAATGGGTTTCATTTATTGGTAATCTTTATTTCTATTGGGATTAGCAAGAGACCATATGGTTTGGTTGAACAAAAGTAGTTCATAGAGGATTTTGTTTTGTGTTATGAAAGAATTATCAAAAGGGCTGTATGTTCGACTTATTTTGTTATTAGTATGAAGGGATTTCTTAAATTATTAATGATTGATGAGATTCAGTTGTTCAATCTGTGCGGATTACTTGCTCGAAAGGTTAAATGAGATATTTATGTATGAGTCTATTTTCAAATCTGGGAACGAAATTTCGTTTCTTCGTGGAAAAAAAAGTGAGAGGGATAGTTTGAATGAAAAATGCATATTTTAGAAGACCATGACATGAGTTAAAATTGTTCTCATTGATAAAGTTATCATTTTCATGGGAAATTAAGATGGTCTATTACATGCTAGTAGAGTTTTAAATGGTTGGAAGTGTTGTTAATTGAGGTATTAAATTTTAGATCAACTTTCTCGATTTTTCAATGATGTGTCATTAAATAGATTATAATGTGTTTTGAGGCTATAAGACTATGTGATAGCTTAAATCATCCGATGTCATGGATAGAGACCTGAGTCTAAGGCAGCATAAGTGACTTGAGCTATTGATAGATTTTGAGTTAGTCATTATTAATCTTTGAGAAGGGTTAAAAATAGTTACAGACGTTCGATTAAGAAAACCTCATTTACTTTAAGAATGATGGTTACATGGATCAATTTGTTTACAGACAGGATCGGTCCTAGCTGAATTCAAGATTAAAACTGAAATTTTATTGCAAGTCTGTGCTGCTGAGAAAAGTGTTAGTGAATTGTAAGCTAAACGAGTACAATGAGGATCAACATCTGGTTGTAAATTTCAGTTCAGACCTAATGAATGATATTATATTAGAGTAAAAATTTGTGTAGCAGAAAACCCAGAACCTATGTAGAAATGTTGCAAGAAAACTCATAGAAATAAAGTATTAGTGATCGAGTTTTGGACTCGACATTTTTTTATTTTTGTGCATGAATATTTGGAGTAATAACATGAATAAAGTCGAGTATCAAATGTCTTCAGTACTACATCAGCCAGTGTTGGTACTAGAATGGAGTTGAGAAAGAGTAATATAGAATTCCTATCGAGATATTCCATATCCCCAGAAAAGAGAAGTGTTATTTGGGTTTTTTATTGAGCAATTGACGAGATCTGTAATTGTTTCAGTAGGTACAGACTTCTCGTATAATAGAATAATTGAATTGCTTGTGTTTGATGTTGTCAGGATTTAACAGAAATTGAGAGTTGAATTCGTAAACTATTGAGTCGTATGGGGTTACACAGTATAAGACCAGTGATGTACTGACTAGCTTCACCATGCAAATTTAAAAAGATTCAAGTGTGTTATGTGTATATGTGTTGTGATGATATGGAACGTACCTTTTGTGTATATGAGTTGTCCGATATAGATCAAGATTGAGTTAATGTGTTGTATGATGAAGAACCGTTCATGACTTTGGTACAGAAGATTGAAGTGTTAACGACTAAAAGCTCAATATTATTAGAGGTTCTCTAATAATGTTGTGAATAATGGAGCCTGTAACGCCCCAATCTTCGGGATTTCTGTGGTTTTCAATGAATTTTAAAATTTATGTTTTTTGACTGTTTGGCATAGGTTTAATTATGTTAGTGGGCTTCTAGAAGGCCCAAGCATAAGCTAAAACCCAGTAATTTTAAGTGATTTTAATCCATAGGGAAAAAAGGTTCTGGTTAGCTAGGCTTTTAAGTATTAATTGGGTAAAATAAAACACAAGGAAGCCTGTGGTAAGTTGGCATGTGACGCCACTTGGGGGCTTTAGAGGTGGCATGTGGATGACCAAGGTGTGCTAAGGTTCGAGTCGCAAGGTAAGCAAATTAGTGATATTAATTTTTATGTACAGAAAAGGTAAGTAGTGGAACTGAAGTGAAAGGCTGTCAGGAGAAGATTTGGGAGCTGATAAGGGAGAGGATTTAAGAGCTGATAAGGGAGAGGATTTAGGAGCTAATTAGGGAGAACGGTGTTGGCCAAATGGTGGACTCTTGAGGAGCAAGAGTTGGCCGGCCAAGGGGAGCTTTAGGGGAGCAAATTTTGTCTAGGTTAAGTGCCAATATAAATTCGGCACTAGGGGTAAGTTGTGCCGTTTCCTGACTATTCTCCTCTTCTTTTCTTTTTCTCCTCTCTCCATCAACATTTTCTTTTTCTTCTTTTCTTTAGAGTCGAATCTTTCTATCCTCTTGTTCATCTCCATCTTTTCTTGAGACGATCCTAAACCTTCGTAGCCATTTGCCATAAGAAAAGCCGAAATCCCGAAAGCCATATTTCCTTCTATGTCGATTTCTCCTAGCCAATTCTCTCATCTTTTTTCATCAATCTTGACCGGTTCTTTAGTTCTCTAAACCTCAAGCTTCTCTCGGCAAGACCACGGCAAAACCCTCCTATTTCATCTTTCGTTACACTGTTGCAAAGGAAAAATACCGAAAACTCCACACTCCTAGGGACTTAGCCGAAGATTGAGATCACTGAGGGCTCAACTTTTGCTATCATTTGAGGGCTTAGAACTACATCAGAATCGAGTGGGGATTAAGAGGTATTGTTTACTGAAGGAATCGGTGGTAAGTCTTTTCAACCTAGTCTTTATTTCGTATTTTAGAAAAAGCCAAAATCTCTAAAGGTTAGGGAGGCTATCGTTTTGGACTTGTAGCCCTAAGGGGTTGTGATAACTATTTTATCTTGATGATAGTGTGATCTAGAGGCTGCTGATCAAGGGCTTGGACAAGGGGAACAACGGGATCTAAATCTAGTTGTTAATTTCGGCAAAGGTAGGATTGCTAGTGCCTAAGGTGTTATTGGCCGAATAGGGTAAGGGGTTAATATGTAGTTCATTTCGGTAGTTAGATTAACGTGGTAGTAATATAATTGTAGGTAGTTCGTGCGTAGATCTCGTCAATGAATTATCGCAAATAGGTGTGTAACTGACACACTCTCATAGACTAGATCGACAAAAGCCGAAAAGCTGAAATGCTGAAAAGTCGGTATTTTGGGAACTTGGGAGTGTGCGATTGCTCGTAAGATAAGTGGGTTAATATTTTTGGTAATCTAAAGTGATAAAACTATAGTACGTGCAATTTCGTGCATTAATGATATTTTGGGCTTAACGGGCTGAAAATGGGTTAATGGGCCAACGAGCCCAATTCGGTAAAAAAATGCGATAAGTGTTTCTGGTCGTATGAAAATGGCTATGCTATGCATGAAAACCCTAAGAATAGTTAAATTGCTTAAATACCCCTATATATGGAAATTACTGATACACCCCTAGGTGCAAAATTACCATTATACCCCTAGGGTTACTTTTGACTGAAAAGCATGATAATTTAATTCTGTATGATGTATGCCATGATTGTATATCTGCTGCATGGGGACACGGGTTATATTATGGAGGAAGCATCCTGGTGGCTATGCCACATTTATCTGATCTGGTGGCTCTGCCACATATATCTGTTCTGGTGGCTCTGCCACAATTACCTTTACTGGTGACTCTGTCACATTATCTGTTCTGGCAGCCATGCTGCATACTTCTGTGGCGTGTAGCAGTTGGGTGGGTCGAGTAGTCTTCCTACATGGTGAAAGGTTGGTATGGGGGTGCATGTGGTTAGATATGGGTTGGGTTTTGCATAGACATGTAATATCTGTTCAGTTCTGTTATGGGCTTATGGGCTTTATTCTGACTTCTGTTCTGGGCTAAGGCCAACTTATTCTGTTCTCTGTGGTTTAAACTGATATAGGCTATGGTTGGGTTAATTTACACACTGAGTTTCCCCAAACTCACCCATTTATTTTTCATCCACGCAGGTAATCCCCAACCATAGTGGGCTTGGAGCTGTGAGGGATTCGGAGTGGCCACACGTTCTGCAAGTTGATTTTATTCTGGTGAATTGGACATTTTTTTTATTTACGTTTAAGGTTTTGGGTTTTTAAAATGTAATAAGGCCGCTTAATTATTTTCTTTGATGGGTTTTATATATTTTATTAAGATAGGTATCACTTATATTTAACTATTGAATTTGGATAGCATTAGGGCGCATTTTCAAATGGTAATTGATTTCAAAATAACATGACAACAAGCAAAGCTTCCACAATGAGAATATTTTTCCAAAATTAATCACTTTTCCTAAAAATGACTTAATCAAATTGGTTTCCTGGAAATATACACGACGTTATGGTGTGGTAACGGCGGTGTGCATGTCTAGGATTGGATTCGAATGGAGCTTGGTACTTAAGTAGTCCGAGGGACTCACCTCCTCTTTTCCAGTTTCCTACCTAGTGCGCAGCTTCCATTCACTTTAACCTGCATTGAAATTTTCTTTTAAAACACTAAGTAAGTTTTTCTAGAATAACAACCTGAAATGTTTTGAACGCTTCGATGTGGCATGTCGAATCCGGCCATAACTTCTAGGCTAGGTTTGGGGTGTTACATTTAGTGGTATTAGAGCCAAGTTGCAACAACTCAACTGTGGAATGGGTTTACAAAAACAAAGATTTTGAAAATAAAACAACTCTTTTTCAGCAGGTGGCATTCCGAATCTCTAGCCCAAGCCTGTAAGTATTACTCTAAACTTTTCTGAATATTTTCCTGAATTATCTGTCCGTACTGAAACCCTACTAGGATACTCTAGATAGGATGATACTGAAACCATAGGAAAGTTTGATAAGAGATTGAAACTGTAGTTAGACTTCGGTTCTGCAAAAACAAACTTTGAATTACTGTTTGATTCATAAAACATCGGTAATAAACACTGGAATATTGAATTAATGCATAAAATTTCGTAAATCAGATAATACGATATGAGTACAAGAGCCACTCGTGGAAGAGGCTGTGGACGGGGCCGAGGAAGTGCTCGAGTGAGATCTTCGTCTTCGGGACATATGCCGATAGCGGATGCACCAGTATCACCGGCAACAGAGGTGCAGTCTCATGACTGCGGTGCCGGGGATGATGCCCTGTCATAGGCAATGCTTCGGGTTCTAGAAATGGTTGCCGGGGCAAGTACGGGCAACAGAATTTGGAGATCTATTTCTGAACGACTTCGGGCTAACAGAGCGAAAATCTTTAAGGGCGTGTCTGGTGTAGCCCCAAATGTGGCGGAATATTGGTTGGAAGCTACAACGGATTATGGACGACTTAGACTGCTCGGTGGAGCAGAAGCTGAAAGGAGCCATATCGTTGCTGCGAGACGAGGCCTATCAGTGGTGGCTCACTGTGAGAGAAGGGACCCCAACTAATAGGGTAACTTGGGAACTATTTAAGATGGCCTTTAAAGGGAAGTACGTTGGGGCAATTTATGTGGATGCTCGCAGAAAAGAATTCTTGAATCTGGTGCAAGGAGGTAAAACAATTGCTGAGTACGAGGCCAAGTTTCTAAAGCTGAGCCGGTATGCCGTGGGCATAGTTACTACGGAATATGAGCGAAGTGTGCGCTTCGAGGATGGTCTTAGGGATGACCTGAGGGTGTTGATTACTCTGCAGAGGGAGCGGGACTTTGCAGTCTCGATAGAGAAGGCAAAGATAGCTGAGGAGGTTAAGCGGGCTGAAAAGTAGAATTGGGAGAAGGATCGAAACCATTTTCGGAGGGATTCAGGGCCCTCAGGTGGTGCTAATAGGAATGTTAAGAGAGAAAGAGTGGAGGAACCAGTTCGAGCAGTGCCGATGAATGTGGTTAGACCACCAATTTGTGGAGACTGTGGTAAGGTACATTTGGGCGAGTGTAGGAAACGTTCCGGTGCTTGTTTCCGATGCGGATCTCTGGAGCATAGAGTTAAGGACTGTCCTCAGAGAGCTGATCAGGATCAGGTTGCTTTACAGAGGGTTGCTCAACCCATGAGAGGTGGACCACAACCACCGAGAGGACGTGGGCAAGGTAGGAATGGAAATGGAAATGGTCAAGGTCGAGGGGCACCTGGCAGGGGTGCCGAAAATGTTAAAGCTCAACAGCTAGCGTTGGTGTATGCAGCTCGTCGTTGAGAGGAGGACGATGCACCTGACGTCATAACGGGTACGTTTTTGGTCTCTAGCATACTGTATACTGCTTTGGTGGATATTGGATCTACTCATTCCTATGCTGCATATGCCATATCTGGGTCGTTGGGTGTGCACTCTGAGAAGATTGTGAGTGGGGTATCTATGCTAAGTCCTTTGGGTCACTCGGTTAGGGTAGACAAACTGTATAGGGATGTACCCTTAGAAATTCAAGGTAGGATTTTCCTTGGAGATCTGATGGAGTTTTCGTTCAGAGAGTTTGATCTCATTTTGGGAATGGACTGGCTTGTTAAGTAGAAGGCGACTTTAGATTGTGCTGCTAAACGAATGGTGTTAAGGACCACGGAGGATGAGGAGGTTATGGTAATAGGTGAGCGAAGGGATTATTTGTCCAATGTGGTGTCGGCATTAAGAGCTGAAAAGTGGATTCGAAAAGGTTGTGAGGCCTATTTGGCATTTGTAAGTCAGTTGGAGGAAGAGGGTCTGACAGTGGATAAGGTCAGGACCGTAAAAGAGTTCCAAGATGTTTTTCCGGAGGAGCTTCCAAGATTGCCTCCGAATCGGGAAGTTGAGTTTGGAATCGGCTTGTTGCCTGGAACGGCGCTATGTCCATCGCACCGTATAGGATGGCACCGAAGGAGTTAGTGGAGTTAAAGGCACAAATTCAAGAGTTGTTGGATAGGGGTTTTATTAGGCCAAGTGTGTCTTTATGGGGAGCACCGGCGCTATTCGTGAAAAAGAAGGATGGTACGATGCGGATGTGCATTGATTATCGCCAGTTGAACAAACTGACAATTAAGAATAAGTATCCACTGCCAAGGATTGACGATCTGTTTGACCAGCTTAGAGGAACGTCTGCATTTTCGAAGATCGACCTTCGATCTGGATATCATCAATTAAGGGTCAAGGAGGCGGATATCCATAAGATGACATTCAGGACTTGGTATGGTCATTACGAGTTTCTAGTTATGCCATTCAGACTGACAAGCGCTTCTGCAGTGTTTATGGATCTGATGAATCATTTGTTCCAACCATTTTTGGATCAGTTCATAGTCGTCTTTATTGACGATATCCTGGTACATTCTGAAACGGAAGTGAAGCATGATGAGCATCTCCGTATAGTGCTGCAAGTCTTAAGGGTGAAGGAACTTTATGCGAAGTTCAGCAAGTGTGAATTTTGGTTGAAAGAAGTAACCTTCTTAGGACATGTGGTTTCTGCCTAGGGGATTAAGGTGGACCCTCGAAATATTGAAGCGATTTTGGAGTGGAAGCCACCTAGGTCGGTGTCGAAAATTTGAAGTTTCCTAGGGTTGGTAGGATACTATAGAAGGTTTGTGGAAGGTTTTTCTGTGATGGCAGCACTTCTGACAAAACTCACAAGGAAAGAAGCACCGCTTGTATGGACTGAGAAGTAACAGGAGGCTTTTAAGAAGTTGAAGAAAGTTTTGACTGAAGCACCTGTGTTAATTCAGCCGTAGTCTGGGAAGGATTTTACTATGTAGAGTGACGCATCACATGTAGGTTTGGGCTGCGTTCTAATGCAAGAGGGTAAGGTGGTTGCATATGCATCACGACAGCTTAAGCCTCACGAGGGGAACTATCCTACTCATGATTTGGAGTTGGCAGCAGTGATATTTGCACTTAAGATTTGGAGACATTACTTGTACGGGGAGAGGTGTATTATATACACAAACCACAAGAGTCTTAAGTATTTGTTGACTCAGAAGGAGCTGAACCTTAGGCAAAGGAGATAGATTGAGTTGCTTAAGGATTATGACTATTTGATCGAGTATCACCTAGGCAAGGCTAATGTGGTAGCCAACGCTCTAAGTCGTAGAACTGTATCTGATCTGAGAGCAATGTTTGCTACTTTGAGTCTGTATGATGATGGAAGTCTGATGGCTGAGTTGCAAGTGAGGCCAACCTGGGTGGATCAGATTAAGGAAAAGCAGTTGAACGATGAGTCTTTGGTCACTTGTTTTCAACAAGTTAAGGAAGGGGAAACTTCTGAGTTTGGGTTAAATGGCGAAGGAGTTCTGTGTTTCCGAGGAAGAATTTGTGTTCCTAAGGACTTTGACTTAAGGCAGGCAATATTGAAGGAAGCTCATAGGGGATTTTATGCTATGCATCCCGGAGGGAATAAGTTGTATCACGACTTGCGAGAATTGTACTGGTGGCCTGGACTTAAACGAGAAGTAACAGAGTTTGTAGGAAAATGTCTGACATGCCAACAAGTGAAAGCTGAGCATCAATTACCTTCTGGACTGTTACAGCCTGTGAAGATACCACTTTGCAAGTGGGAGAGGGTAACCATGGACTTTGTGAGTGGGTTGCCTTTGACACCATCGAAGAAAGACTCGGTATGGGTGATTGTGGATAGGTTGACCAAATCAGCCCATTTCATACCGGTGCGTACTGACTTCTCACTTCCAAAGCTAGCCAAGTTGTATGTGGCGGAGATTGTACGACTTCATGGAGTCCCAGTGTCGATTATCTCTGACCGAGATCCCAGATTCACATCTCGATTTTTCCAAAAGTTGCATGAGGCGTTGGGAATGCGATTGAAATTTAGTACGGCTTTCCATCCCCAAACTGATGGACAGTTGGAAAGGGTTATTCAGATTCTGGAGGACATGTTGAGGGAATGCGTGCTTGACTTTCGAGGTAGTTGGGAGGATTACTTGCCATTGGCAGAATTTGCATACAATAACAGTTACCAGGCGAGTATTCGAATGGCACCGTATGAAGTACTGTATGAACGAAGGTGTCGTACCCCTAGTTGTTGGACTGAACTAGGAGAGCGACAAGTTCTTGGACCAGAGTTGGTAGCTGATACTGAGGATAAGGTCAGAATAATTAGGGATCGATTAAAAGAAGCTTCTGATAGGCAAAAGTCATATGCAGATTTGAAGCGAAAGGAGATTGAGTACTCAGTAGGTGATATGGTTTTCTTGAAGGTTTCTCCTTAGAAGAGGATATTAAGGTTTCGTAAGAAGGGCAAGCTGAGTCCGCGGTTCATTGGGCCTTATCGGGTTTTGAAACGAGTAGGCCCAATGGCTTATCAATTGGAATTGCCTCCAGAGCTAGATAGGATTCACGATGTTTTTCACGTCTCCATGTTAAGGCGTTATCGTTCTGACCCTGCTCTTGTCGTGCCAGTTGTAGAAATTGATATTCAGACTGATTTGACCTTTAAGGAGGAGCCTGTGCAGATATTGGCACGAGATGTTAAGGTTCTCAGCAGGAAATCTGTCCCATTAGTGAAAGTGCTTTGGCGTAATCATGGCAGAAAGGAAGCTACGTGGGAGCCAGAAGAGGCGATGCAACAGCAATACCCTCATCTGTTTGAATCAGGTAAAATTTCGAGGACAAAATTTCTTTAAGGAGGGTAGAGTTGTAACGCCCCAATCTTCGCGATTTTTGGGATTTCTGTGGTTTTCAATAAATTTTAAAATTTATGAGTTTTGACTGGTTGGCGTAGGTTCAATTATGTTAGTGGGCCTCTAAAAGGCCCAAGCTTAAGCTAAAACCCGGTAATTTTAAGTGATTTTAATCCATAGGGAAAAAAGGTTCTGGTTAGCTAGGCTTTTAAGTATTAACTGGGTAAAATAAAACACAAGGAAGCCTGTGGTAAGTTGGCATGTGACGCCACTTGGGGACTTTAGAGGTGGCCTATGGATGACCAAGGTGAGCTAAGGTTTGAGTCGCAAGGTAAGCAAATTAGTGATATTAATTTTTATGTACAGAAAAGGTAAGCAGTGGAACTGAAGTGAAAGGCTGTCAGGAGAAGATTTGGGAGCTGATAAGGGAGAGGATTTAGGAGCTGATAAGGGAGAGGATTTAGGAGCTGATTAGGGAGAACGGTGTTGGCCGAATGGTGGACTCTTGAGGAGCAAGAGTTGGCCGGCCAAGGGGTGCTTTAGGGGGGCAAATTTCAGCTAGGTTAAGTGCCAATATAAATTCGGCACTAGGGGTAAGTTGTGCCGTTTCCTAACTATTCTCCTCTTCTTTTCTTTTTCTCCTCTCTCCATCAAATTTTTCTTTTTCTTCTTTTCTCTATAGCCGAATCTTTCTATCCTCCTGTTCATCTCCATCTTTTCTTCAGATGATCCTAAACCTTCATAGCCATTTGCCATAAGAAAAGCCGAAATCCCGAAAGCCATATTTCCTTCTATGCTGATTTCTCGTAGCCAATTCCCTCATCTTTTTTGATCAATCTTGACCGATTCTTTAGTTCTCTAAACCTCAAGCTTCTGTGAGCAAGACCACAGCAAAACCCTCCTATTTCATCTTTCGTTACACTGTTGCAAGGGAAAAATACCGAAAACTCCACACTCATAGGGACTTAGCCTAATATTGAGATCACTGAAGGCTCGACTTTTGCTATGATTTGAGGGCTTAGAACTGCATCAGAATCGAGTGGGGATTAAGAGGTATTGTTGACTGAAGGAATCGATGGTAAGTCTTCTCAACCTAGTCTTTATTTCGTATTTTAGAAAAAGCCGAAATCCCTAAAGGTTAGGGAGGCTATCGTTTTGGACTTGTAGCCCTAAGGGGTTGTGATAACTGTTTTATCTTGATGATAGTGTGATCTAGAGGCTCCTGATCAAGGGCTTGGACAAGGGGAACAACGGGATCTAAATCTAGTCGCTAATTCCGGCAAAGGTAGGATTCCTAGTGCCTAAGGTGTTATTGGCTGAATAAGGTAAGGGGTTGATATGTAGTTCATTTCGGTAGTTAGATTAACGTGGTAGTAATATAATTGTAGGTAGTTCGTACGTGGATCTCGTCAATGAATCATCGCAAATAGGTGTGTAACTGGCACACTCTCATAGACTAGATCGGCAAAAGCCGAAAAGTCGAAATGCCGAAAAGTCGGTATTTTGGGAACTTGCGAGTGTGTGAATGCTCGTAAGATAAGTGGGTTAATATTTTTGGTAATCTAAAGTGATAAAACTGCAGTACATGCAATTTCGTGCATTAATGATATTTTGGGCTTAACGGGCCAAAAACGGGTTAATGGGCCAACGGGCCCAATTCGGTAAGAAAATGCGGTAAGTGTTTCTGGTCGTATGAAAATGGATATGCTATGCATGAAAACTCGAAGAATAGTTAAAGATCTTGAATACCCCTATATATGGAAATTACTGATACACCCCTAGGTGCAAAATTACCATTATACCCCTAGGGTTACTTTTGACTGAAAAGCATGATAATTTAATTCTGTATGATGTATGCCATGTTTGTATATCTGCTGCATGGGGACACGGGTTATATTATGGAGGAAGCGTCCTGGTGGCTATGCCACATTTATCTGATCTGGTAGCTCTGCCATATATATCTGTTCTGGTGGCTCTGCCACAATTATCTATTTTGGTGACTTTGTCACATTATCTGTTCTGGCAGCCATGCTGGATATTTCTGTGGCGTGTAGCGGTTGGGTGGGTCGAGTAGTCTCCCCACATGGTGAAAGGTTGGTATGGGGGTGCATGTGGTTGGATATGGGTTGGGTTTTGTATAGACATGTAATATCTATTCTGTTCTGTTATGGGCCTATGGGCTTTATTCTGACTTCTGTTCTGGGCTAAGGCCAACTTATTCTATTCTCTGTGGTTTAAACCGATATAGGCTATGGTTGGGTTAATTTACACACTGAGTTTCCCCAAACTCACCCCTTTATTTTTCATCCACGCAGGTAATCCCCAACCATAGTGGGCTTGGAGCTGTAACGGATTCGGAGTGGCCACACGTTCTGCAAGTTGATTTTATTCTGGTGAATTGGACATTTTTTTTATTTACGTTTAAGGTTTTGGGTTTTTAAAATGTAATAAGGCCGCTTAATTATTTTCTTTAATGGGTTTTATATGTTTTATTAAGATAGGTATCACTTATATTTAACTGTTGAATTTGGATAGCATTAGGGCGCATTTTCAAAAACGGTAATTGATTTCAAAATAACACGACAACAAGAAAAGCTTCCACAATGAGAATATTTTTCCAAAATTAATCACTTTTCCTAAAAAGGACTTAATCAAATTGGTTTCCTGGAAATATACACGACGTTAAGGTGTGGTAACGGCGGTGTGCATGTATAGGATTGGATCCGAAGGGAGCTTGGTACTTAAGCAGTCCGAGGGACTCACCTCTTCTTTTCTGGTTTCCTACCTGGTGCGCAGCTTCCATTCACTTTAACCTGCATTGAAATTATCTTTTAAAACACTAAGTAAGTTTTTCTAGAACAACAACCTGAAATGTTTTGAACGCTTCGATGTGGCATGTCAGATCCGGCACTAACGTCTAGGCCGGGTTTGGGGTGTTACAGAGCCTATTCGATTACCACCTCATTTGTTTATTTGTAAGACTTTCAAGGATGAAAGTACGTAAAGAAGCATAGCGTGATTATATAAGTACATGAAAATTTTAGTGAATTAATTTTAGCAATTGTGAGCTTAATTGAGAAAAAGGACTAAATCGCATTAACGGCAAAAGTTTTTTTTGCAAGCAAAATGTGTTAAATAGCTAGAGAAGCATAAATAGGGGTCTTTAAAGAGCAAATAGACCTTTAGGAAAATACTTGGCCGGCCATAGAGATAAAGAAATTGAAAAGTCAAAATTGTTGGGTATTAGGTGAGTTATTTGGTATTAAAACAAGACATAAAGGAAAAAGTTGTCATCTTTTCATCTTTCTTCTTCATCCATCGAAAATACCAGCAAAGAGGGGGTTTTGAAAGCTCAAAAATATCAGCTAGTCTCCACCCTTGCAAGTAAGTGATTTTGATGGCCTTTCTTGATAATTTTTGTACTTTTAATCCCCTTGTAGCATAATCTAGCTAATGAGGGGACTATTTTGCAAAATGGTTGAAATTATAGGGTTTTTCCATGAGACTATTCATGTGGTTTGCTGAATTTTTATGAAAGAAATTGAGTCTTGGTTGTGTAATAAACAACTTTTGTGAAAGAAGTTTGCGTGAAAACAACTAAAAAGGGTTATTTTGTAAAGTTGTAAAATAAGTTGTAAATGTGTGAAGTAATTGAAATTGTGAGTTGCTATAGTTATAAAAATAATTTGGTTCGGCTTGTTAAAGGAGGAGATTCGATAAAAATTGATTTACGATCTAAGGGCAAAATCATAATTTTTGTAAAGTCTAAGGGCAAAATGGTTATTTTGTCAAATTGTGAATTATAGACTGTTTTAATTAATGTAATGATTAAATAAGTTAATTTCATCATGTTAGATCAAAAAAATCAAGATTTGGGCTTAAATTGGAAAGTACGAGGTTATGGACTAAAATAGAGTAATTAGCCGAAATTGCATTCGAGGTAAGTCCGTGTGACTAAATAAGCATGTTATCCATGTTATTGTTAATATACTTGAAATCTATCTTGGTTTGGTTATATTGAATTATATGTTGATGATATTGAGAAAGTGATGCCGAATGTTAAGAACATTCATCTGAAGATAGAATACATTAGAAATTTGATGGAATATGATATTCCATAGAAACAAGTAAGTTGTATGTTAATAATGAAACTATATTGTTATGATGTGTGATTGAATTTATATTGCATAAATTATTTTGATGGTGAATATGAGTATGCATGTTGAGAAATTAATGTAGTAAAGACTCTCGGTTGAACATTAGGAATAGATTTGGATATTCATGCCATGACATTAGGTGATATGTGTGCTAGTGTAAGACATGTCTGGGACAAGCATTGGCCACATTATGAGAGCCAGTGTAAGACATGTCTGGGACATGCATCGGCCTCGAGATATACAAGCTAGTGTAAGACCTATCTGGGACATGGCGTCAACTTATTGTGTGTCAGTGTAAGACTGTCTGGGACATGGCATCGACACCAATAGATGAAATCCAGTGTAAGACTTGTCTGGGACATGGCATCGGCCTCGATATATGAAAGTTAGTGTAAGACTTGTCTGGGACATGGCATCGACTTTGGTGTGTTATGTGACAGCCCAAAGTTGACCCTAGTCGGGAAGTGGTTTCGGGACCGCTAAACCGAGTCACCGAAATGTTTGAATGTGATACTTATTGCGTAGAATTTGTAATTATGAATGTGTGAAAATTTCAAGCTTCAATTTGGTTGATTTCATGTGAATTTAGTCAATAGGACTTATGTGAGAAAATTCTAAAATGTGATAGGTCAATGTGTGAGGACCTATTAGTGCATGTGGACAAAGGGGGGGACTTGCATGTCAAATTCCCCCCTAATGAGTAGTGGCCGGCCATGACAAGGAAGGATGGGTAAAACATGTCATGAAACATGTTTTGTTAGTGGAAGAATAAAATAAGGAGTATGGGTAATAAAGAAATGGAAAACAAAAGAAAAAAAAATGTGTGTGTAGTGTTTGTCCCCCCATTGCCGTGAGCTAAAGAAGAGAAAGGGGGGATTTTGTTCATCCTTTTCTCATCTTCATGCTTGCCAAAAACTAGAAAGAAAAACAAAGAAAAATTTTCTCATCCTTTGGTTCATCCTTGGCCAAAAATTTTAAGGAGGAAAGAAGAAGAAAGGTGAAGAGATTCGGCCATGCATGTAGCTAGGCTAAGGTATGTTTGATGATGTTCCATGAGAGGCATGCATGTTTTAGTTGTTAGCTTGAGTTCTACCTAACCCATGGTCTAAATCTTGCTATGTGATGGAAATGGCACTTGACCATGGATGAATCATTCTTGGTTGATGTTTGATGTTGTGGTGATGAGGCATGAGGATGAGTTAAGATTCGGCCTAGGTGGAGGTTGTGTTAATGCCATTGCATGCAAAATATGAAGCTTGTTAATGATGCATGTGATGATGGCTTGATGATTCTTGAACCTCCTTTTTAGCATTTTTTTTGTGTGAGCACATATGTGCATTGGTTGCTAAATGGAGAAGAATCGGCTAGCAAGATGTGTGCTAAGGCCGAATGTAACTTTGCATGTTAATGAGCAATGCATGTGTTAAATTGATGAAAAGGGGGAGGATGCTTTACTAGTGTGTATATGTGTGTATTAAGTGTTGAAATCGACCCTAAAAATGGACATGCATATTCGGCCAAGGGCAAAGAAATTAGCTAATATGTTGTGTTGATGCATGATTTTTGCATGTATGAGACTTTAATGCCTAATGTATAAATATGGGCTAAGTGCCTTGTGTTCATCTTTTGATGCCTAAATGATGAAATCAATTTATTTGTTTGATTAAGCTCAAGAGCAAAGGGGAAATAAAACCGATAAAGGGAAGGAAAAAGTGGTTGAATAGCTAGCGGAATCGTTCGACAACACCCGAGGTAAGTTCTTGAGTAAGAGAGCTTAAATTTCGATGTGATTAAATCATGCTCTATGTGTGGCTATTGAGCCGAATGTGCAAGGACAATATGTGCCTTGTGTTTGAGTTTCGTAAACGAAAATGAAATATGAATGTACCATGAATTATTGTTAGATGTGTATGATTAATTGAATGCTGTCCGGGCTAAGTCCCGAAGGCTTTGTGCTAAGCGAATATATCCGGACTAAGATCCGAAGGCCTTTGTGCGAGATACTAAATCCGGGTTAAGTCCCGAGGGCATTCGTGCGAGTTATTAAAGCCGGGTTAAGTCCCGAAGGCATTCGTGCGAGTTGTTAAATCCGGGTTACGACCCGAAGGCATGGTGTGAGTTACTAAAACCGGGCTATGTCCCGAAGGCATTTGAACGAGGAGCTATATCCGGTTAAATCCCGAAGGTACGTGAATTGGTAACGAATGAGCTTGCTGTAAAATTCCAGCGAATACTCGAAAAACATCCCAATATGGGGATATGTTACGTATGTGTTGAACTAAATCGAGCCCTTACAAATAAATGTTCGCTCAGTTGATAAACGAGCTATCGGCCTTCGGCTAAGTTAGTCTATTGTGTATGTGCATAAGGGTTGTTAATGTTGTGAAGCAAGTTTAATATCGATAAATTGCGTATTATGAAATATTCCGTTTAGCTAAATGTGTGATATTCTTTGTTTATGCTGGAATTCCTTGCTCAAACTTACTAAGCATAAATTGCTTACTCGTTACATTGCTCCTCTGTTTTATAGATTTTTGGTTCTCCAGCTATCGGACTCGGGATCTTGAAGTCGAAGTCGCCCACACTATCAAAGGCTCTTTTGGGTACTATTTTGGTTGAATTTTGTTATGGCATGTATAGGACTACCCATTGTTGTCTTTCGAGTACTTTATGAAATGTATAAGTGTACAGCCATGCGAAAATGGCTTGTAGAAGTGGAGTATGGCATTAGACCATTCGTATTTATGAATGTATAGATGGTTTCATGATGTAACTATGTTGGAATGGAAGTGTTGAGCAAATGATCAGCCACTAGAATGGCTAAGTATGATCATATGTGGGCTTATGTATGACAAGGCCCTAGTTGGTCCATGAAACCCCAAATTAGGTATGGTTCACTTTGAAAACAGAAGCTGATAGCAGCAGTGGTGTGGATTGGAAAAATCACAAGAATTCGTAGGAGTGGAATTAAATAGTGAATAAATTATGTAATCGAACCTTGATGAATCTACTTTCATATGGAAGTAACAAAACAATTATAGGAACAGTACAGAAAGAGATATTCGGGTTCTTGTGGAACAGGGCCAGAACAGTTTCTGGATTCACTGTTCCGCATTTGGAAATTCACTATAAATTGACCAGAGATAATTATGGGTCATACCATATATGTATGGATTCCTCTCTGAGTCTAGTTTCCATAGAAACAAACGGCATCAGTATTGAAGCTCTATGCAGAGAGATATCCCAGTCGTAATGGGAAAAGGTCAGTGTAGTCGACCCCTGTAACATGGGAGACTTTGACTAATAAACTGTACTAATTGGCCCGACCAAAAATTCTAGAAAAAAATCCATAGGTGGGGACATGAGTCTAGTTTCAGGGAAAAATCACAAAACTGATTTTTGAGTTGTGAAACTCAAGATATGATTTTTGAAGCGACTAGTACTCAGACTGGGCAGTGTCTGGAAAAATTTTTCAAAGTTTGTTAACATCTCGTGTCCGACTCCGGTGTCGGTCTCGGGTTCGGGGTGTTACATTTTATTGGTATCAGAGCTACGGTTTAGTCGATTCTAGGACTACCGTAATGTTTTGGGTCTAGCTATACATGCCATTTTATGTGATTACTTGATAGTGTGGTGATTTCTGACAATCGTAAATGTGTTTATTTATAGTAATGGATCCCGATCGTGACCGAGAAGTAGCTGATGATCTTGAGAGTGTAGCGCCTGCTCCCGCACAAGGGACAGTGCCGGCGGACTCTCAACCTAATGCTAGTAATCAGAATGATGAAGCTAGACAAGCATTCTATAGCGTGATGAATGATTGGTTTAACCAATACATTCGAACTAATATGGCTGTTCCACAACCTCCATTCCCGACAAATACTACCCCCGCACCTACAATACCACCGGTAACGGACCAAATAAGGTCAAATAAGCCCCCAGTTGACAGAATCCGAAAACATGGGGCTACTGAATTTAAGGCTTTGGATAGCGATGATGCCGAGCAAGCTGAATTTTGGCTGGACAACACTATCCGGGTACTCGATGAGCTATCTTGTACACCCGATGAATGCCTAAAGTGTGCTATCTCCTTGCTACGTGATTCTGCCTACTATTGGTGGAGTACTCTGACTTCTATTGTGCCCCGAGAGCAAGTAACTTGGGAGTTTTTCCAAACTGAGTTTCGGAAAAAGTATATCAGTCAGAGATTTGTTGATCAAAAACGGAAGGAATTTCTTGAGCTTAAGCAAGGCTCCATGTCGGTTACTGATTACGAGCGAAAATTTGTTAGACTTAGCAAATACGCTCGGGAATGTGTTTCGTCCGAAGCTATTATGTGTAAACGCTTCGAGGATGGGCTGAATGAAGATATAAAAATGTTCGTTGGCGTTCTTGAAATACAAGAGTTCGTGGTACTTGTTGAACGAGCTTGTAAAGCCGAAGAGCTTAGAAAAGAAAAGCAAAGAGTTGATGAGGGAACTGGAGAGTTTCATAAAAGATCCTCGGGGAGGTCTCTTCAACAGACATCGAAGAGATTTCGAGATGATGCGGGCCAGTTTAGAGGCACTTCGGGCCTTTTTGGACGAGATCGTGATCGACCCCCTGTGGGTACACGAGGCACTTCGGTCGCCAGTGTTGGGAATGAACGTCGAGACAGGACGAAATGCCGATATTGCGGTAAATGGCATTCGGGGAGTTGTAGATTTCCTGACCGCTCCTGTTACAAATGCGGATCAGTGGACCACTTCATTAAAGATTGCCCGAGGTTGTCGGGGCAGAATGCAAATCAGAGTGGGAGACCGGGTGCTACCACTGCTCGAGGTAGACCATCTGGAAATATGGGCAATGCTGGTGGTGGTCAGAGAGGATCTAGAGATGATATAACCAGATCCGAAGCCCGTGCGCCTGCTAGAGCTTATGCTATACGTGCCCGCGAGGATGCTTCTTCGCCTGATGTTATTACCGGTACATTCACCCTCTTTAATACTAATGTAATTGCTTTGATTGACCCCGGTTCTACTCATTCTTACATATGTGAAACCTTAGCATCCAGTAAGACTTTACCTATTGAGTCTACTGAGTTCGTAATTCGGGTGTCAAATCCCTTGGGTCGTTACGTGCTTGTCGACAAAGTGTGTAAGAAATGTCCCCTAGAAATTCGAGGTTCCTGTTTCCCGGCGAACTTGATGCTCTTGCCATTTGATGAATTTGATGTTATCCTTGGTTTGGATTGGTTGACCGCGCATGATGCGATTGTGAATTGCAAGAGCAAGACTATTGATTTGAGATGCGCAAATAACGAAGTAGTCTGAATTGAGTCTGCGGACTTAGAGGGGATGCCAGCTGTAATATCAGCAATGTTGGCACAGAAATATGTAAGAAAAGGGTGCGAAGCATACCTTGCGTATGTACTTGGTGACAAAGAATTAGAAAAGAAACCCGAATCTGTGCCGGTGGTTTGTGAATACCCGGATGTTTTTCCGGAAGAATTACCGGGTTTACCACCTGTTCGGGAGGTAGAGTTTGGTATTGAGCTTGTACCTGGGACTACGCCGATTTCGATAGCTCCGTATCGTATGGCACCAACCGAGTTAAAGGAGTTGAAAACCCAGTTGCAAGAACTGACGGATAGAGGTTTCGCTCGACCAAGTTTCTCACCTTGGGGTGCACCAGTATTGTTCGTGAAAAAGAAGGACGGAACCATGAGGTTGTGCATTGACTATCGTCAGCTGAATAAAGTGACGATAAAGAACAAATATCCGTTGCCGCGCATCGATGATTTGTTCGACCAACTGAAGGGAGCCTCAGTGTTCTCAAAAATAGATTTGAGATCGGGCTATTATCAGTTGCGAATCCGAGATTCAGATATTCCCAAAACTGCCTTCAGAACGAGATATGGTCACTACGAATTCTTAGTGATGCCGTTTGGGCTCACTAATGCCCCTGCAGTATTTATGGATTTGATGAATCGGATCTTCAGACCGTATTTGGATCGGTTCGTAGTGGTGTTCATTGATGACATTTTGGTCTATTCAAGAGACGAGACCGAACATGCTGAGCATCTGAGGCTAGTGCTGCAAATTTTGCGGGATAAGCAGTTATATGCTAAGTTCAGTAAGTGTGAGTTCTGGTTAAGAGAGGTTAGCTTCTTGGGTCACGTGGTATCCGCGTCGGGTATTCGAGTTGACCCGAATAAAATTTCAGCCATACTTGACTGGAAACCTCCGAGAAATGTTACTGAAGTTCGGAGCTTTTTGGGGCTCGCCGGTTATTACCGACGATTTGTGAAAGGTTTCTCGATGATAGCCACACCAATGACGAAGCTACTTCAAAAGGATGTTAAGTTCGAGTGGACGGAGAAATGTCAGAAAAGTTTCGACCAACTGAAAACTCATTTGACTGAAGCTCCAATTTTGGTGCAACCCGAATCAGGTAAAGAGTTTGTCATTTATAGTGACGCATCCCTACTTGGGTTGGGTTGCGTATTGATGCAAGAAGGTCGAGTCGTGGCCTATGCGTCGAGACAATTGAAGCCACACGAGAGGAATTATCCGACCCATGATCTCGAACTAGCTGCCATCGTGTTTGCTTTAAAAATATGGCGACATTATCTGTTTGGTGAGAAGTGCCATGTATTTTCGGATCACAAAAGTCTCAAATATTTGATGACTCAACGAGACTTGAATCTGCGACAAAGACGTTGGCTTGAGTTGTTGAAAGATTACGAGCTTGTCATTGATTACCACCCGGGAAAGGCTAACGTGGTTGCGGACGCCTTAAGCCGGAAGTCATTGTTTGCTTTACGAGCGATGAACGTGCATTTGTCTGTTCTACCAGACAGTGTGTTAGTAGCTGAATTAAAAGCTAAACCATTGTTGACTCACCAAATTCGTGAAGCTCAGAAAGTCGATGATGAATTGGTTGCAAAACGGGCTAAGTGTTTTCCGAACGAGGAATCGGAGTTTCAAATTAATGATGATGATTGTTTGAGGTTCAGAAATCGTTTGTGTGTTCCAAGGAATTCGGAACTCATTTCGATGATTCTGAACGAAGCCCATTGTAGCCGAATGTCAATTCACCCGGGGAGTACGAAAATGTACAATGATTTGAAACGTCAATTTTGGTGGCATGGTATGAAACGGGACATCTCTGACTTTGTTTCGAGATGTTTAATATGTCAACAAGTGAAAGCAGAACATCAAGTGCCTTCAGGATTACTCCAGCCGATCATGATACCCGAGTGGAAATGGGATCGAGTCACAATGGACTTTGTGTCCGGACTGCCCTTGTCAGCAAGTAAGAAGGATGCGATATGGGTTATTGTTGATAGACTGACTAAGTCGGCTCATTTCATCCCCGTACGTACGGATTTTTCATTGGAGAAACTAGCTGAATTGTACGTTTATCAAATTGTGAGATTACACGGGGTACCTGTTTCTATCGTGTCGGATAGAGATCCGAGATTCACCTCACGATTTTGGAAGAAATTGCAAGAAGCTCTGGGTACCAAGCTGCATTTTAGCACTGCTTTTCACCCCCAAACCGATGGTCAATCCGAGAGGATAATTCAGACACTTGAGGATATGTTGAGATGTTGCATCCTCGAGTTCAGTAGTTCATGGGAACAGTATTTACCTTTGATTGAATTCGCTTACAACAATAGTTTTCAATCAAGTATTAAGATGGCACCTTACGAGGCTTTGTACGGTCGTAAATGCCGTACACCATTGTTTTGGACCGAGCTCGGTGAAAGCAAAATTTTCGGAGTTGATTTGATTAGAGATGCTGAACAGAAAGTAAAGGTAATCCGTGAAAGTCTGAAGGTAGCCACGGATCGTCAGAAATCGTACGCAGATTTGAAACGAAAAGACATCGAGTATCAGGTGGGAGACAAAGTGTTCCTTAAGGTTTCACCTTGGAAAAAGATACTCAGGTTCGGCCGTAAGGGCAAGTTGAGCCCAAGATTCATTGGGCCGTACAAAATCTCCGAACGAGTTGGTCCGGTTACGTATAGATTGATTTTGCCCCCGGAGCTTGAAAAGATTCATGACGTCTTTCATGTTTCGATGCTTCGACGCTATCGATCTGATCCATCGCATATAATTAGCCCATCAGAGGTTGAAATTCAAGTCGACATGAGCTATGAAGAAGAACCGATGCGTATCCTAGCTCGTGAAGTGAAGGAGTTGCGAAACAAAAGAGTTCCGCTAGTAAAGGTGTTATGGCTCAAACACGGGATCGAGGAAGCAACTTGGGAGACCGAGAGCTCGATGAAAGAACGATACCCAAACCTATTTACCGGTAAGATTTTCGGGGACGAAAATTTCTTAAGTGGGGGAGAGTTGTGACAGCCCAAAGTTGACCCTAGTCGGGAAGTGGTTTCGGGACCGCTAAACCGAGTCACCGAAATGTTTGAATGTGATACTTATTGCGTAGAATTTGTAATTATGAATGTGTGAAAATTTCAAGCTTCAATTTGGTTGATTTCATGTGAATTTAGTCAATAGGACTTATGTGAGAAAATTCTAAAATGTGATAGGTCAATGTGTGAGGACCTATTAGTGCATGTGGACAAAGGGGGGGACTTGCATGTCAAATTCCCCCCTAATGAGTAGTGGCCGGCCATGACAAGGAAGGATGGGTAAAACATGTCATGAAACATGTTTTGTTAGTGGAAGAATAAAATAAGGAGTATGGGTAATAAAGAAATGGAAAACAAAAGAAAAAAAAATGTGTGTGTAGTGTTTGTCCCCCCATTGCCGTGAGCTAAAGAAGAGAAAGGGGGGATTTTGTTCATCCTTTTCTCATCTTCATGCTTGCCAAAAACTAGAAAGAAAAACAAAGAAAAATTTTCTCATCCTTTGGTTCATCCTTGGCCAAAAATTTTAAGGAGGAAAGAAGAAGAAAGGTGAAGAGATTCGGCCATGCATGTAGCTAGGCTAAGGTATGTTTGATGATGTTCCATGAGAGGCATGCATGTTTTAGTTGTTAGCTTGAGTTCTACCTAACCCATGGTCTAAATCTTGCTATGTGATGGAAATGGCACTTGACCATGGATGAATCATTCTTGGTTGATGTTTGATGTTGTGGTGATGAGGCATGAGGATGAGTTAAGATTCGGCCTAGGTGGAGGTTGTGTTAATGCCATTGCATGCAAAATATGAAGCTTGTTAATGATGCATGTGATGATGGCTTGATGATTCTTGAACCTCCTTTTTAGCATTTTTTTTGTGTGAGCACATATGTGCATTGGTTGCTAAATGGAGAAGAATCGGCTAGCAAGATGTGTGCTAAGGCCGAATGTAACTTTGCATGTTAATGAGCAATGCATGTGTTAAATTGATGAAAAGGGGGAGGATGCTTTACTAGTGTGTATATGTGTGTATTAAGTGTTGAAATCGACCCTAAAAATGGACATGCATATTCGGCCAAGGGCAAAGAAATTAGCTAATATGTTGTGTTGATGCATGATTTTTGCATGTATGAGACTTTAATGCCTAATGTATAAATATGGGCTAAGTGCCTTGTGTTCATCTTTTGATGCCTAAATGATGAAATCAATTTATTTGTTTGATTAAGCTCAAGAGCAAAGGGGAAATAAAACCGATAAAGGGAAGGAAAAAGTGGTTGAATAGCTAGCGGAATCGTTCGACAACACCCGAGGTAAGTTCTTGAGTAAGAGAGCTTAAATTTCGATGTGATTAAATCATGCTCTATGTGTGGCTATTGAGCCGAATGTGCAAGGACAATATGTGCCTTGTGTTTGAGTTTCGTAAACGAAAATGAAATATGAATGTACCATGAATTATTGTTAGATGTGTATGATTAATTGAATGCTGTCCGGGCTAAGTCCCGAAGGCTTTGTGCTAAGCGAATATATCCGGACTAAGATCCGAAGGCCTTTGTGCGAGATACTAAATCCGGGTTAAGTCCCGAGGGCATTCGTGCGAGTTATTAAAGCCGGGTTAAGTCCCGAAGGCATTCGTGCGAGTTGTTAAATCCGGGTTACGACCCGAAGGCATGGTGTGAGTTACTAAAACCGGGCTATGTCCCGAAGGCATTTGAACGAGGAGCTATATCCGGTTAAATCCCGAAGGTACGTGAATTGGTAACGAATGAGCTTGCTGTAAAATTCCAGCGAATACTCGAAAAACATCCCAATATGGGGATATGTTACGTATGTGTTGAACTAAATCGAGCCCTTACAAATAAATGTTCGCTCAGTTGATAAACGAGCTATCGGCCTTCGGCTAAGTTAGTCTATTGTGTATGTGCATAAGGGTTGTTAATGTTGTGAAGCAAGTTTAATATCGATAAATTGCGTATTATGAAATATTCCGTTTAGCTAAATGTGTGATATTCTTTGTTTATGCTGGAATTCCTTGCTCAAACTTACTAAGCATAAATTGCTTACTCGTTACATTGCTCCTCTGTTTTATAGATTTTTGGTTCTCCAGCTATCGGACTCGGGATCTTGAAGTCGAAGTCGCCCACACTATCAAAGGCTCTTTTGGGTACTATTTTGGTTGAATTTTGTTATGGCATGTATAGGACTACCCATTGTTGTCTTTCGAGTACTTTATGAAATGTATAAGTGTACAGCCATGCGAAAATGGCTTGTAGAAGTGGAGTATGGCATTAGACCATTCGTATTTATGAATGTATAGATGGTTTCATGATGTAACTATGTTGGAATGGAAGTGTTGAGCAAATGATCAGCCACTAGAATGGCTAAGTATGATCATATGTGGGCTTATGTATGACAAGGCCCTAGTTGGTCCATGAAACCCCAAATTAGGTATGGTTCACTTTGAAAACAGAAGCTGATAGCAGCAGTGGTGTGGATTGGAAAAATCACAAGAATTCGTAGGAGTGGAATTAAATAGTGAATAAATTATGTAATCGAACCTTGATGAATCTACTTTCATATGGAAGTAACAAAACAATTATAGGAACAGTACAGAAAGAGATATTCGGGTTCTTGTGGAACAGGGCCAGAACAGTTTCTGGATTCACTGTTCCGCATTTGGAAATTCACTATAAATTGACCAGAGATAATTATGGGTCATACCATATATGTATGGATTCCTCTCTGAGTCTAGTTTCCATAGAAACAAACGGCATCAGTATTGAAGCTCTATGCAGAGAGATATCCCAGTCGTAATGGGAAAAGGTCAGTGTAGTCGACCCCTGTAACATGGGAGACTTTGACTAATAAACTGTACTAATTGGCCCGACCAAAAATTCTAGAAAAAAATCCATAGGTGGGGACATGAGTCTAGTTTCAGGGAAAAATCACAAAACTGATTTTTGAGTTGTGAAACTCAAGATATGATTTTTGAAGCGACTAGTACTCAGACTGGGCAGTGTCTGGAAAAATTTTTCAAAGTTTGTTAACATCTCGTGTCCGACTCCGGTGTCGGTCTCGGGTTCGGGGTGTTACATGTTAGCCAGTGTAAGACCATATCTGGGACATGGCATCGGCATCTTATCACATGTTTAGGGCTATTGAATATCCTGTAGTTTTCCAAATGGTTCAACGGGAGATTTACTGTTTATAGCGAAATGAGAGAACTTATGACCATGTGATGAGTGGTACATGTACTTACATGAAATTGATGAGATGTGAATTCAATTCAAGTTCTATGATTAGTAAGGAATGAATATGAGCATGTTGAGTAACAAGTATGTATGCCAAGCTCATGAGAAATGATTTCAGTTTATGATGCACATTGGGTGAAGATGTAAATAGGTAATTCATCCCTATGGGAATGATTTTGTGATGACTTTGTGATTATAGGTCTATACTTATGATGTAAAACTATGTATCTTTACCAGTGTGGTGAAAATGAATTAATAAGGTGTGATAAACTTAGTATCATTAGTTTACCCTAAAACAATTTTGGACAGTAGTAGCAGTCCGACTTTGAAAATCCACCAAAAATTTTGAAAATTGTGTTATAGGCTGAATAAAATATGAAATTAAATCCTAATTAGTACAGTTTCACATAGAAGAAACGGTGTAAGGAAAGGAGTTTCATATTATGAAATATTTAAATTGTTGTGAGACAGAGTTAGAATGATTTCGAAATCCGCTATTCTGATTTGAGAAAATCATTGAAAATTTTTAAAAATGAATTATTGGTTATAATTTATATGTTTAGAATCCTTGATGAGAATATTTTCAAGAGATATAGACGAGAATATCATTCCAGTCTCGTATTGAAAGATAATTAATTTTTAATGAATAGGGGTCGTAACTATCAGACAGTGAGAAAGGGGTAACTTTAAAGAATAAACTGTACTTATTGGATAGACCAAAAATTCTAAAAATTTTGTGCTAAGAAGGTATGTGAGTATAGTTCCAGGTAAAATTTTTTATCTTGATTTGGGGTTTCGTAGCTTCTAATATAAATAATTTAGTGACTATGACTAGAGAAAACAAATCGACCTAAACATAGGTAAAAAGACAATTATGAGATTATTACCTTGAGATCATGTTGTAAGAATTTGTGGAAGCATATTGATAAATTGCTTATTATTTTTATATGGACTTACTAAGTGGGAAGCTTACTCCCTCCTTTCCATTTCTTTTAGCTTTGTCGGGTTAGCTCGGGGTTGGAGATTATCGAAGGCAGCATCACACTATCAAATCACCACCTTTGGGATAATGAAGCATATGTTAGAAATTTTCAAGTGAGTAGCATGTATAGGGATCTAGTTTTATGGCATGTGTTATCATGATTTTATCCAAATGTATTGGCTTATATTAAATTATATGTATATGGCCATGATATGTGGCTCATATTGATTACGATTTGTAACTCTAGCTATTCATGTTATGTCCAATGTTTATGATTTGACTATGTTTGGTTGCCATGCATGGTTGGTAATATGACATGTGTGTTGGATGTATGCTCTATGACCATTTGATCATAGTTATGTAGTAATTGTTTGTTATAAAAACAACATGACGATGGTTAAATATGAGTGCCCGAGGGGTAAGTTGGTAGCTTACCAGAGTGGTAAAAGTAGTCACCAAAATAATGGGTCTTATGAATGTGAGTTAATGAATCTAGACTTGGTATTTTATGAGTAGGTGCATCACATGTAAGAGGACATGCCAATGTTATGAATGTGTCTTACTAAGGTGTGTTTAATCACTAAAATGATGCCATAATTTTTTATTTTGATGTGCAAATGGCTATAAGGGATTTTGGGTAACAATAAGGGATGAAATGCATGTGTTTGAAAAGTTTTGAATTAAAAGAAATTTTATGGCCTGGTTTTTGCATGTATGTGTATGTTTAAGTTCGGTAATGCCTCGTACCTTGTCCAGGCGTCGGACACAGGTAAGGGGTGTTACAAGAAACTTACTAAGCTATAATGCTTACTCCCCTTTTCTTTCCCTTGTCTTATAGTGTCACCAAACTAGCACGGATCGGAGATCATCAGAGATTCACCTCAGACTATCAAATTCTCATTTTGGGTGTTGATTGTAATGCCCCAGTTATTAAGTAATTACTTTTGTGTGTTGTGTTACACAATGGTGCATCTACTTCAGTGGTTAAGTGTTCTAGGAGTGTCTGAGAAGTTTTGGGTTCAAGCCTTGGCTTGTACAAAGTTTTGATTTTAAGTAATAAAGCCATTCTTTTAGTTAGTAGGCTTATAAACTGATGTAAGTGTTGCATGACAGACAAGGCCTACTGCTCAAAAGGTAAGTGGCGTATCATTCCTACTAAAAGTCTTGAGTTTAAGTCCTGTTGCGCACAAGGTGTGTTTATTTTGCTTATAACAACCCGGTTTAGGGCCTAGTCAGAATAGTGGCCATGGCACCACAAATCTGAAGTTGGAGAAATTATTTTATTATTATTTTGGAGTCATAGCATGTTTATATTAGTACATGAAAAATTTGGTGAGTTAATTTTGACGGTTGTGAGCCCGATTGTGAAAAAGAACTAAATCGCATAAAGTGTAAAAGTCCTAAATTGATAGATAAAGGTGTTAAATAGCTAGAGAACCTAAATTGGGGGTCTTTAAAGGGAAATTAGGCCCTTAGACACTAGCCTGGCCGGCCATGGAAGACAAAATTGGAGAGAAGGTCAAAATTAGTTAAAGTGTATGTCACCAATTTTGAGGTAAAGTGTATGTCACCAATTTTGACTAGTTGTAGTTTTAATAACACAAAAATGGAAAAACTATCATTTTTCTTCTTTCTTAGCTAAAAATATCAGCCATTGTAGGGGGCTTGAGAGCTTAAAAATTTTAGCAACTTGAAACACTCACAAGTAAGTGACTTTGATGTCCTTTGTTGATGATTTTTGTACTTTTGAGACCCTAGAAGCATGAGCTTTCAAATGAGGGTGCTATCTTGAAAAATGATCAAGATTTTAGGGTTTTTCCATGAAGGGATTTGTTTTGATTGTTGAGTTTTTATGGAAGAAAATGAGTCATGGTTGTCTTATAAACAACTTTTGTTAAAGGTGTTAGCATGAAAACACCTAAAGGGACTATTTTGCACAAGTTCCGAAATAATTTATAAGTGTGTGGAATAGAGAGAATTTGGAGTTGCTATAAGAGCAAAAATGGTTTAGTTAAGCTTAAGATGAGAAGAAATTTGATAAAAATCGATTTTCGAGCATAGGGATAAAATTGTTATTTTGCCAAAGTCTAAGGGCAAAATGGTCATTTTACTGAAGGTGTGAATTTTCAATTGCCTGATTGTGATTAGTGACTAAATGAGTATATTTTGCTAATATAGATCAAGAATTTCGAACTCCGAACCAAGACCTGGGGAAAGCCAAGCAAATCCACTAAACCGACTAGTCGTGTACATTTTGTAATGCGAGGTAAGTTGTATATGAATAATACAACTAAATGGTTAATGCATGTATTGAATTATACTTGAAATTAACATAGCATGAATTGCTTGATTTTGGAATTTAGAAAGCATGATAGTAATAGAGATAGCAGAGCTCCCGTTTGAACTTGGGAAATAAATCAGATATTCATGCCATGACATATGGCCTATTTTGGGCTAGTGTAAGACATATCTGGGACATGCATCGGCCAAATTGTGAGAGCTAGCGTAAGACCATGTCTGGGACATGGCATCAGCATTGAGACGAGTGCTAGTGTAAGACACGTCTGGGACAAGCATCGGTCTTGGGACGTAAGCTAATGTAAGACATGTCTAGGACATGCATCGGCTACGAAATGTGTCAGTGTAAGACCATGTTTGGGACATGGCGTCGACACAGATATGTGAGAGCTAGTGTAAGACCATGTCTGGGACATGGCATCGGTAACTTGCCCGTGTTTGAGGCTTATAGAATATCCGATAGTGTTCTGAATGGTTCAATGCTGAGAGTAGTGAGTTTAGCTCAATCAAGAAAAGTATAACTATGTTGCGAGTGGTACAGGTACCTAATTGGTACGTATGACATATAAACTCTATATACATGATTTGTGGGTTGTATGGACGGCAATGATGAAGTTATACTTATACCTATCTTGGTGTCATGAGAATGGTGATTGTTGTTGTATATTACTTATATGCAACTTACTAAGTTTTAATGCTTACTCCCTTTCCTTTTCATTTCCTTTCAGTGCCGCCTAATTAGCTCAAGGGTCACCGGAAGTTAGAGATATCGATCACACTATCAGCTGAAGAACCGGTATAGTTGGATTTATAATTTTGAATATGACATGTATAGGGCTTAGACTTTATCATTTTGTGTCTTTGAGAATTGGCCAATAGAATGACTCGAGTTTGGAACCCTTCATTTTGTATTAAGCCTTGAATGATGGCTAGCACTCTTTTTGATTTATAAAAGATGTATTGTCTTGTTATTGGTTGGTATTTGCATGGAACTAGGTATATAAGGGTGGCAATGAGGCTTGGTAAATAGCCTTATCTTGTCCACACGAGTAGACACACGAGAGTGTGTCTAGGCTGTGTTTGACACACGGTCTGCCCTATGGGCGTGTAGTTCGGCCGTGTGTCTCCTGCAAGAAAAAATTTCAAGTCAGTGTACATGGTATTAAACACACAGGCAGAGACACAGCTATGTGTCTTAGCCATGTCGAGGACACCGCCTAGTACACAAGTGTGTGTCATTTTAGGTAAGCTGACGTCAGAAATAGAATTTCCAGGTTTTTGCACACGGGTTAGAACACGGGTGTGTGTCAGGCCGTGTGAAAACCCCTGTAGGTGTGAATTAGAATTTAATTCCACACGGGTATTGGACATGGGCGTGTCCCTAAGTTCCTAGGCCGTGTGAGCCGCACGGGCCATCAGCACGACCATGTTAAAATGGTCACACGGGCATGTTACCCTTCCACACGGGCGTGTGACTTGTTCAAGGATGAAATTTTCATAGTTGGTTTAGGGACCCGAAATGGTTCCGATTAGTTTTCAATGATCGATTTGGGACTCGTAGGCCCATAATAAGAAGTTTAAAGTAGATATAGAAAAAGATTTAAAATTTGACCGAATGTTGGTGACTTGAGATTAATTGTAAGCATGAGATCAAGTGAGGTAATGCCTTGTACTCCACCCAGCATGGGTTATGGGTATGGGGTGTTACATTTAGTGGTATCAGAGTTATGGTTTAGTCAGTTTTAAGACTAACCTAGTGAGAGTACGAGTCTAGCCATACATGCCATAATTGTATACTGATAGTGTGATGATCTCTAACGATTATAAATTATGTTTTTACATATAGTGAATGGATCCTGATAGAGCCACGACAGATGACATGGAAAGTAATGCACCGGCTCCCACTGAAGGGACTGCGCCAATAGAGAGTGAACCCGTAACCATGGGCCAGGATGGAGGGGCTAAAGAAGCCTACCTTCGGATGATGGATGCTTGGTACGCGGAGTTCGTTCGTGAGAACCCAAACACTCCACCCCTTACCTCTCCCGATTCCTCAGTATGCCCTAGTAGCTCTGTAAGGCGCGGACATGTTAGAAGAGAGAAGCCTCTGGTAGACAAGATCCGAAAACAAGGGCCGAAGAATTTCAGGCTAGCATAAATGATGATCCAGAAATAGCAGAATTTTGGCTAGAAAATGTCATCAGGGTATTTGATGAATTTTCATGCACACCTAAAAAATGCATGAAGTGTGCGGTATCACTTTTACGGGATTTGGCATATCAGTGGTGGAATAATCTCGTGTCTACGGTATCGAGAGAAAGAGTAACTTGGGAATTTTTCCAAGAAGAGTTCCGAAAAAAGTATATTAGCCAGAGGTTTATGGATCAAAAAAGGAAGGAATTTTTAGAGTTGAAGCAAGGTAATAAGTCTGTGATGGAGTATGAACGTGAGTTTGTGAAACTCAACAAATATGCACGGGAATGCATATCCACTAAAGCTACCATGTGTAAGAGGTTTGAAGATGGACTTAATGAAGACATCCAAGTGTTTGTTGGCATCTTAGAGATAAGAGAATTTGTAGTACTTTTTGAGAGAGCATGCAAGGCTGAGGAGTTAGTAAAAGAAAGGAGAAAGGAAGGTATTGAGTCGCGGCATTCAAAGAAGAGACAAATGGGGAAATCATACCAGTCCTCGTCTAAAAGATCAAAAGAGCTTGCTACCCGATTGAATGTTTCTGAAGGGTTTTCAAATAGAAACAAGAACCGCCAGAACGCAACTTCTAGAGCCCAGACCGCTTCTATCGTGAGTGTCGGTAGTGCTCAGCCAAATAGGCCAGAATGCTCATAGTGTGGCAGGCATCATTTCGGTGAGTGCTGAGGAAACGAGAGGGGTTGCTATAAGTGTGGATCATTAGACCACTTTATTCATGATTGCCTTAAGATGGGAGAGAGAAAGCAAGAAGTAAAAGCAAGCAGTACTCCATTGAGGGGTAGACCACAAAAGAACCCAGAGAGCAGGGCTTCTAGCAGAGGTGCACCCAGAGACGCTGCAGTGATGTTTGAGGGCAGAGCGCCTGTAAGGACTTCTACTATTCAAGCTCGGGAAGATGCAGAGTCTCTCGATGTGATTATGGGTACTTTTTCTATCCATGATATAATTGTTGTTTCTTTAATTGACCCAGGATCTACCTACTCATGTATTTGTATGGAATTGGTACCTCGTATGAGCATGCTAGTAGAGTCCACTGAGTTTGTGATCAAAGTGTCTAACCCTTTAGGAAAATATGTATTAGTGGACAAAGTGCGTAAGAATTGTCCTTTGACAGTTAGAGGTCATTGTTTTCCAGCTAACTTGATGTTATTTTCGTTTAATGAATTTGACTAATCCTTGGGATGGATTAGTTGACTTCTTATAGTGTTGTAGTGGATTGTGGAGGGAAGGTTATTGATTTGAAATGTAAAGGCAAGAATGTTCTTCGAGTGGGACCAGATGGATTAGATAATCTGCCTGTAGTAATATCATCTTTAACTACTGAGAAATATTTGAGGAAATGATATGAGGCCTATCTAGCTTTTGTGTTGAATACTCAAGTGTCTGAGTTGAAGATTGAATCGGTACCAGTGGTTTTTGAGTTTACAGACATGTTCCCAAAAGAATTACCAAGATTACCTCCAGTGAGGGAAATTGAGTTTGGAATTGAGTTGGTTCTCGGTATGATACCCATCTCGATTACTCCGTATAGGATGGCTCCAACTGAGTTAAAAGAGTTGAAAGCACAGTTGCAAGAGCTAACAAATAAGGGCTTTGTGTGACCGAGTTTTTCACCGTGGGGTGCCCTAGTACTCTTTATGAAAAAGAAAGATGGATCAATGAGATTATGCATCGACAATAGGTAGCTCAACAAGGTAACAGTGAAGAACAAATATCCTTTGCCAAGGATCGATGATCTGTTTGATTAGTTGAAGGGGGCCACTGTATTTTCCAAGATTGATCTAAGATCCGGGTACTACCAGTTGAGAGTAAAAGAGCAAGATGTACCAAAGACTACTTTTCAGGCGAGATATGGGCATTATGAATTCCTTGTTATGCATTTTGTTTGACTAATGCCTCGGTGGTATTTATGGATCTGATGAACCACATTTTCAGGCCCTATTTGGATAAGTTTATTGTTGTCTTTATCGATGACATATTGATTTATTCGCGTGATGAGAGCGAACACACAGAGCATCGGAGATTTGTGTTGCAAATCTTGAGAGACAAGAGATTGTATGCCAAGTTCAGTAAAAGTGAATTTTGGCTTAAGGAGGTCGATTTTCTAGGACATCTTGTGTCAAGAGATGGGGCCTTTGTTGACCCAAGTAAGATCTCAGCTATTGTTAAATGGAAACCTCCGAAGAATGTGACAGAGGTTCAAAGTTTTTTGGGTTTGGCCAAATACTATAGACGGTTTGTAAATGAATTCTCTGTGGGAGCTACGCTGATGATGAGACTACTACAAAAGGATGTCAAGTTTGAATTGATAGAAAAGCGTTAGTAGAGTTTTGAAAAATTAAAAGCTTTGTTGACCGAAGCACCAGTGTTAGTGCAACTGGAGTCAGGCAAGGAGTTTGTAGTATATAGCGATGCCTCCTTAAATGGTTTGGGGTACGTGCTTATGCAAGAAGGTAAGGTCATAGCTTACTCTTCAAGATAACTAAAGCCACATGAGAAAAAATACCTGACGCATGATTTAGAATTAGTCGCTATGGTGTTCGCACTGAAAATTTGGAGACACCATTTGTATGGAGAGAAATGCCAAGTATTTACCGGCCACAAGAGCTTAAAGTACTTGATGACTCAAAAGGAATTGAATCTACGGCAACGATAGTGGTTAGAGCTAATAAAAGACTATGAATTGATTATCGACTACTATCCGGGAAAGGCAAATGTTGTCGCCGATGCATTGAGTAGAAAATGCCATTTGTACTGAAGGCAATGAACGCCAATTTGACTTTTTCTGATGATTGTTCGGTTCTAGTAGAGTTGAGAGCTAGACTGACATTTCTTCAAGGGATCTGAGAAGCTCAAAAAGGTGCTGAGAAATTGCAAGCCAAGAGGACTCAGTGTGAAAGGGGAATTGAATTAGATTTTCGCATTAGTTCCGAGGGATGTTTAATGTTCAAATATAGAGTTTGCGTACCCAAGGGTAATGAGATTATTCAGAAGATTCTTCGAGAGGCACTTAGTGGTTGTTTGTCCGTCCACTCAGGTAGTGTGAAAATGTACAATGACCTTAATAAGATGTATTGGTAGTTGGGTATGAAAAGAGACATTTCAGAGTTTGTGTCTATGTACCTAATGTGTCAGCAAGTGAAGGCTGAACACCAAGTACCTTTAGGTCTACTTCAGCCTATCATAGTCCCCGAGTGGAAGTGGGATCGGATCACTATCGACTTTGTAATAGGTTTTTCAGTAACCCTAAAAAAAGATGCAGTATAGGTTATTATGAATAGGCTAACAAAGTCGGCACACTATATACCAGTGGGTATCGATAACTCACTTGAGAGGTTAGCCAGCTTGTATGTTTCCAAGATTGTGAGACTACACAAGGTGCCCATATCGATTTTTTTAGACAGAGACCCGAGATTTACCTCGAGGTTTTGGAAAAAGTTACAAGAGGCTCTTGGAACAAAGTTGAGTTTTAGCACAGCTTTCCATCCTCAAACCGACGGTTAGTCAAAGAGAGTAACTCAGATATTAGAGGACAAGTTATGGTGTTGTGTCCTTGAGTTCCAAGGTAGTTGGGAAAAGTAACTACCGTTAGTTGAATTCACCTATAATAACAGTTATCAGAAAAGTTTGAAAATGGCGCCTTAAGAGGCATTATATGGGTGAAAGTGTCGAACGCCCTTATATTGGACTGAGATTAGAGAGGGTCAGATTCACGGGGTCGATTTAGTCAATGGGAATGAAGAGAAAGTTAAAGTGATTCGTGACTACTTGAAGACTGCCTCAGATAGACAAAAATCAAATGCGGATTTGAAATGAAAGGAAATTGAGTTTCAAGTCGATGATAAGGTATTTTTTAAAGTATCTCAGTGGAGGAAAATCCTCAGATTTGGTAGAAAAGGCAAGTTGAGTCCTCGTTTCATAGGACCTTATGTGATTACCAAGAAAGTAGGGCCAGTTGCCTATCAATTGGATTTACCGCCGAAATTGGAAAAGATTCACGATGCGTTTCATGTGTCCATGCTATGTCGATATAGATCAAATCCTTCACATGTGATTGAGTAGACAGAGGTTGAGATTCTTTCGGACATGACTTATGGTAAAGGGGGAGAAATGTAACATCAAAATTTAGGGCCTAGTCAAAATAGTGGTCTTGAGACCACAAATCCAAAGGTGGAGAAATTATTTTATTATTATTTTGGAGTCATAGCATGTTTATATTAGTACATTAAAAATTTGGTGAGTTAATTTTGACAATTGTGAGCCCGACTGTGAAATAGGACTAAATCGCATAAAGTGTGAAAGTCCTAAATTGATAGCTAAAGGTGTTAAATAGCTAGAGAACCTAAATTGGGGATCTTTAAAGGGCAATTAAACCCTTAGAAACTAGCTTGGCCGGCCATGGGAGACAAAATTGGAGAGAATGTCAAAATTAGGTGAAGCTTATGTCACCAATTTTGACTAGTTGTAGTTTTAATAACACAAAAAGGAAAAGCTATCATTTTTCTTCTTCGTAGCTGAAAATATCATCCATTTTAGGGGGCTTGAGAGCTTAAAATTTTTAGCAACTTGAAACACTCACAACTAAGTGATTTTCATGTCCTTTGTTGATGATTTTTGTACTTTTGAGACCCTTGAAATATGAGCTTTCAAATAAGGGTGCTATCTTGCTAAATGATCAAAAGTTTAGGGTTTTCCCATGAAATGATTTGTGTTGGTTGTTGAGTTTTTATGGAAGAAAATGAGTCTTAGTTGTCTTATAATCAACTTTTGTGAAAGGTGTTAGCATGTAAACACCTAAAGGGACTATTTTGCACAAGTTGCAAAATAAGTGATCAGCGTGTGAAATAGACAGAATTTGGAGTTTCTATAAGGGTTTAGTTAAGCTTAAGATGCAAAGAAATTCAATAAAAAATGATTTTCAAGCATAGGGGTAAAATGGTCATTTTGCCAAAGTCTATAGGCAAAATGGTCATTTTATTGAAGGTGTAAATTTTTAATTTCCTGATTGTGATTAGTGACTAAATGAGTATATTTTTCTAATATAGATCAAGAATTTCCAACTCCAAACCAAGACGGGGGAAAGCCAAGCAAATCAACTAAACCGACTAGTCGTGTATGTTTTGTAATCCGAGGTAAGTTGTATATTAATAATACAACTACATGGTTAATGTATGTACTGAATTATACTTGAAATTAACATAGCATGAATTGCTTGATTTTGGAATTGAGAAAGCATGATGATAATAGAGATAGCAGAGTTCCCGTTTGAACCTAGGAAATAAATCAGATATTCATGCCATGACATATGGGTTATTGTAGGCTAGTGTAAGACATGTCTGGGACATGCATCGGCCATATTATGAGAGCCAGTGTAAGACCATGTCTGGGACATGGCATCGGCATTGAGACGAATGCTAGTGTAAGATATGTCTGGGACATACATCGTCCTCGGGACGTAAGCCAGTGTAAGACATGTCTAGGACATGCATCAGCTACGAAATGTGTCAGTGTAAGACCATGTCTGGGACATGGCGTCAGCATAGATATGTGAGAGCTAGTGTAAGACCATGTATGGGACATGGCATTGGTAAATTGCCCATGTTTGAGGCTTATGGAATATCCGATAGTGTTCCCAATGGTTCAACAGTCATAGTAGTGATTTTATCTCAATGAAGAAAAGTATAACCGTGTTGCGAGTGGTACAAGTACCTAATTCGTACGTATGAGATATAAACTCTATATACATGATTTATGGGTTGTATAGTTGACAATGAGTAAGTTATACTTATGCCTACCTTGGTATCATGAGCATGGTGATTGTTTTTGTATATTACTTATATGCAACTTACTAAGCTTTAATGCTTACTCCTTTTCCTTTTTATTTCCTTTTAGTGCCGCCTGATTAGCTTAAGGATCGCCGGAAGTAAGAGATATCGATCACATTATCAGTCGAAGAACCGGTATAATTGGATTTATATTTTTTAATATGGCATGTACAGGGCTTAGAATTTATCATTTTTTGTCTTTAAGAATTGGCCAATTGCAATGACTCGAGTTTGGAACCCTTCATTTTGTATTAAGCCTTGAATGATGGCTAACACTCATTTTGATATATAAAAGATGTATTGTCTTGGCATTGGTTGGTATTTGCATGGAACTAGGTATATAAGGGTGGCAATGAGGCTTGGTAAATAGCTTTATATTCTCCACACGGGTAGACACACGAGAGTGTGTCTAGGCCGTGTGTGACGCACGGTCTGCCCCATGGGCGTGTAGTTCAACCGTATGTCCCCTGCACGTAAAAATTTGAAGTTAGTATGCATGGTATTAAACACACGGGTAGAGACATGGTCGTGTGTCTCAACCGTGTGGAGGACACGGCCTAGTACACGGGCATGTACCATGGTCGTGTGACATTTTAGGGATGCTGACGTCAGAAAAAAATGTCCAAGTTTTTGCAAATAGGCTAGAAAACGGGCTAGAACATGGGCGTGTGATGGCCGTGTGAGGGACACGGGCCATTGACACGGGCATGTGTCCGGCCGTGTGAAAACCCCTGTAGGTGTGAATTAGAATTTAATTCCACACGGGTATTGGACACGAGTATGTCCCTAGGTGTCTAGGCCGTGTGAGCCACACGGGCCATCAGAACGACCATGTTAAAATGGTCATATGGGCATTTTACCCTTCCAAATGGGCATGTGACCTGTTCAAGGATGAAATTTTCATAGTTGGTTTAGGGACCTGGAATAGTTCTGATTAGTTTTCAATGATCGATTTGGGACTCGTAGGGCCATAATAAGAAGTTTAAAGTAGATATAGAAAAAGTTTTAAAATTTGACTGAATCTCGGTGACTTGAGATTGATTGTAAGCATAAGATCAAGTGAAGTAATACCTTGTACTCCGCCCGGCGTGGGTTACGAGTATGTGGTGTTACATTGCTGCTCCGCCATGTGGGAAGTTGAGGTTGACCGAAACTCTACTAGTTGAGTAGAGTTTGAATTTGGTGGTTGAGAAAATAATGGTCGAGTTATTTTAGGAGGTTTATGTGGGATTTGACAGTGGTAGAGTGGTGTCGAAATTGGCTAGTAGGTGTACTGAAATTTCAGCTGAGTTAGCTATTCTCTCAATTATCGATTTTGTCTATTCTTTCCATTTTGCGTTTTCTACCAAATAGTTTTCTATTGCTTCTTTGCTTTTTTTTGTTAACGTCGTATGTTGATTGACTATTCGAGCATTCTTGTGTTGCGTTTTGTGCTTAATTTTTGACCAAACACTTTTTTCCTCCCTCCACAACTTATTGCCGAATACCCTTGTTTTTTCTTCCTCTCCTCAAATAAGTTTGCTTTAGCCAAACCTCTTCTCTTCTTTTCTTCTTCCCCTCACTCGAGTCTTCTGTGTTAACTGATCCCCATTCTTTTCCATACAGTTGCCTTGACTGATTTCTTCTTGCTCTTTTTCCCTCTCTTCATCTTAGTATTGTAGCCAAATACCATATTCTCTCATTCTATACTTTCAGTTCTGGACTATTGATACTCGGCTAGTTAAGTGTGAAGGTACGTGGTTATTCCCTCTCTTTCGCTTTCTCTCTTCTGTCACACTAATAGTTTCATCAAAAATCTCCCTATGCTGCCGTTGTTTGAAAGGTACAAGTGTTGTTCCATTTTGCATCTATCATTGTTTGAAAGGTACAAGTGTTCCATTTTGCATCTATCATTTATGTACTTCCGGATCTTATGGGTGTAGGCTGAATATTATTCTCTTCTAGTTTGGACATTATGGTTTTGGTAACTGATTGTTCAACTAGTTCGAACTGTTCTATTGTTTGATGGTTGATAAGGTTTATTGGAGTGCAGGAAACCCTTAAGGCCTTGTAATTAGATCTCTTGCAATGGTTCCAGGGTGATCGGGTAAAGCGAGTGATACCTAATTTCTTGAACAAGTGTTGGCTCGGGTTCTTTTCAATTCGTTTGATAAGTGTTTAACCGAAGTTCGAACTGTTATAGGTTTGGAACACTCGTAGGCTGGTAGCGCATTCTCGCAATCAAATGTGTGATCACACTGCTATAAATGTAAATCGACAAAAGCCAATATAAGTGATCGTTGATCCTACACGAGCATGCACTCACTCGTGTGGTAATCCGAACGCGTAATCATGGGCATTTGATTGTAGAGGTCACTATGAGCGATTTTATGGGTTTAGGCTGTTTTGGGCCATGTTGGGTCGAAATGGGCCATGTGGGCCCTACGGGCTCGTACCCCACACATGGGTAGACCATACGGGCTTGTGGAGATTTTTGGGCTAGGCTGTGTTGTTTACACGGGCAAGGCCATTTTTGGGCTTCGTGGGTCACACGGGCATATGGGCCCACATGGGCCGCATTGTGGGCCTTGGGCCAATTGTTCACTGTTTGACTATTAAGGTTGCACGGGTCGTCCGAGTTGACCATGGAGCTACTGTTGGGTCGGTAAGTATACCTAGACCCTAATCTGATGAAATGACTATTTTGCCCCTATGAGGTAAAATGACTAATATGCCCTTATGATATCTATGACTGTATTGAGCATGCCATTTTATATATGTTGCATACAAGCATGATGTTATGATATGTTGCATAGGGATGGGTTATTATGATTGGAGGAAGTGTACTGTACTGGCAGTTCTGCTGTAAATTCTGTTTAGTGCCGCAACCGGTGCTAATTTTGGTGTGTAGGGATAGGTGCGTTGATTTTATCCCCACATGGTGTGTAGGGTTGGACGGAGTGGTGTGTAGAGACTGGTTGGGTAGTATTTCTGATTACATATTTGTTCTATGACCGCTACTGAATTGGACTAAAGCCCACACTGATTCTGATACTATAATGGGCTAAGGCCCTAACTGAGGTTAAACTGTTACTGAAACGGGCTTAGTAGTTTGCCTACTGTATGACTGGATGTTGTTAAGAGATTACACATTGAGTTTTCATAAACTCACCCTTTCTGTTATCTGTGCAGGTAATCCTTAGGCGGATCGATGCTGCGAGTGACTTGAAGGTGGCCCCACAACTGTATTTGCTTCCATATTTAACTTTAAATTTATAAGTAATTTAATTTGGGTATTTGTTTTGTAATAAGGCCTCTTTAAGTTTTTATTTTAATTTGAGATTTATTTACTTTGATTTATATCGGTTAGTAGTAGGTCATGAATTTTCAAAATATAAACAAATGTTTTTCTAAATCACCACGTTTACGCAACATATTCTGAGAGCTTTTGCAACAACACTGTTTTAAAGTGTAATAACAATCTAATATGATTAACATTTTGCTAAAATGACTTGAGTTTTAACACTGAACAAGATAACCTAAATATTTGTTAAGATCCCAAAGAGGTTTTAGTGTAGAACGGATTTTCAATGAAAATATGTTTTTCGAAAAACACTCCAATGTGACATCGTAGATTTAGCCATAACGTCTAGGCCGGGTTTGGGGTGTTACATTGATGATCTTAGTGTTTTGGAAGTATGGCATGTATAGGGACTTGGTCTTTTTATTATATGTGTCATTATGATTGGCCAAATGTATTGGTTTGTAGTAGCTATTGGTTAATTTGATACCTTGTCATGTTAATTGGCTTATTTTGGCTAACATAATTGTAAGCCTAAGTATATTTATATATGTGCCAATGCCTTTGGTGATATGATCATGGTATGTTTGGTGTATGTTGGAATGAGATTCAAGCATAAATGTGTTGTATTGGAAATGTGATTTATTGGTGAGATGATTATCTTAGGCACAAATAGGAGTCATGAAAGTAGCTAATTGAGACTTAATGAATGTGAAAGATGTATGATTGATTTTGGGTCATAATAAACGTTATGAGTATGATAGTGTATGGTATTACATTGATATGTTTTAGCCATGATTGTGGATGTTTGGTTGCCTAAGTGTACCATGGATTTGTGCTTTTGAATTGGTATAAGTGCTTGTGCTAATAAAGGTGGCAAATGGTTTGCTAAATAGCCTTTATTGTAACACCCCTAACCCGTATCCGTTGTCGGAGTAGAGTTACGTGGTTTTACCGATCAATACACATCATTTAACATGCATAACTCATACATTTATGCATTCATACTCAAATACCATTTAATCACAAACACATTGTCCCTTATAATGGTTTACGAGGCCATAAACATGCTTTAGAAGCGATTCGAGACTAAATCGATAACATGCACTTATTAAGTACTGTGTCTATTAATTACAATTTCAATCCGTTTAAATAGTTAATTCACTAGTTACCTAACAATTGTAATGCAAGAATAACTTATTCACGATTTTACTCAATCAAGCATCTTACCGAGGCCTATAAAAACATAAACACAATTTTAACAATTTAAGAAGACAAAATGCAATCAACCTAACATGAATTAAATTCAAGATAAATTGATTAAATTAACCATTCCAACAACATATATATTCATAGATATGTTCATCATAACAACAACAAAAATTAAAGAGATAGAGAACAAGAATCAAATCTGGTGTTTTTCCGTTGCTTGACTAGCTTGCTCCGTTCTTCGTTCTCTATTGTCCTTTTCGATAAAAGCTACTATGAACAGTTTAATGTTGCTCAAAAATGGCTGATGAACACCCCTTTTAGAAGGGAAGGAATCAGCAAGAGAGCAAGAGAATTTAGAATGGTAAAGAATAAAGAAAGTGGAGAGAAGAGAAAAAAAAAGTGAATGAATTGAGGTTTGTTGATTGATCAGCCCAGGGGGGGTTTTATAGCTGAAGGTGGCTGCTAAAATTAGCTAAAAATAGTAGCCAAAAAGCCATCCCTTGGCCAGCCATACATGTGGCAAGGTTGATGGTTTCAACTTTGCTAAATTTGGCTTAGGGCATATCTACAAAGCCACCAATTGTGGAGGGGTTTGAATGCAACTTGAACAAGTCTTTGAGGGCCTCTTTGCAAGCTTAAATAATCAGGTAATAATCTGATTTGGATCAGCTCTTGGGAAGGTTTTGGGCTATTCATTTATTGGGCAGTTATGTTCACTCGGTTCGGTTCAACCGGACAATTTTTTCATAATTAATTAATAATAATTTATTAACCCAAATTATATTTGATAGAAATTAAAATTAATTATATTATGAATTAATACATATAATTTTGGATTGTCTTAGGCTGAAATTTAGTTTGCCTCGATACTTCAAATTGCTCTTCGATTTTGTGCTTTTAGCAATGTCTCTCGAGCCATTTTTTGCCCTTTTTGCAAATCTATCGAAAATAACCAAAATTCGTCAAAACTAATTATAAAATTAACGAAAATTTATCATGTTTATATTTTAAGTGTAGTTTAATTATTTTATAAAAATTAATTATTTTTCGATAAGAATTTTATCAAAACTGTATGATTTTAAGTTAAAACGGGTATGTAAAAATGCGTAAATTTCCATGTTTCGACACCCCCAAACTTAATTTATTGCTCATCCCATGTAATGCATAAATTTAATAATAATTTCTTGGAAACACCTTTGAAAAATTCCTTCAGAACAACATTTTTCCCAAAATTATGAATGTAATATACTTATACTCAAAAACAAGAAATTTGATAGTTATACGTACTTAAGTATACATATCATTCAAATTAATCTCAGTCATTCTTATGATAGCCAAAAATTAGACTAAATGTTTCCTAATAAGGTCATGTTAACCCTTACCAATTTAATTTTATTCCCTTATTCAAGATTAAGCTTCAATCATTAAGTTTAACTTATGCCTTCATATGTTGCACATAGCAATTTCTCTCCACTAATGTAGGTAGCATTGGAACTTAGATCAATAGGTCTTTAACAAGGTTGTAACATGGCTGGGCTTAGGGCTAGGTAGAAGATTGATAATTTTAGGCTAAAAACCCTAGACTCAGCTTGCATCAGACCTTCGAAATAATTACCTTCAATACATTTCGCTTTCACATGCTCTTTTGTACATCTTATTTTAAGAACTCATGTTTTTTTAATACGAGCAGTTTCCTGAATGTACTACAATTTTAGAGCATTTGATACTTCTTTTCAACTCCCCCAAACTTAATTTCAAAGAATACTTTGAATAGTACTGAGTCTAGTGTTTGGGACAATTTTAAGATAGTTAAGAGAGAAATGATGGCTGAATTTGCAAGGGTTCAAATAAAATTAGGCCATATAGTCTCAAAGTTGGGTTTCAAAGGATAAAAATTTCATCATGGTTGGCTTGAAAGGCTCAAACGGTCTAAACAACAGTTGCCTAAATAATTTTCAACATTCCATGATTCCTAGGATTTTGCCTCAAGAAACTACTAAGTCAACTCTAAAGACTTAAACTTTTATGCATGCCTAACTTTCCTAAGGAACTAAAAATTTTATGGTACAATTTGCATGCTCTATTAAAAATGCATTTATGTCATTATTAAGCTACCATAACAATTTATCGAAACAATCGAACTTTATTTATACTGAAGTTTAGCATACTTAACAAAATTTCAAATTTTTGAACAAAATATATCCTAATCATAATTAAAAGAAAAATTTATTCTGAGTGGAAATAATTTCAATTTTTCAGTCCCCCTTCTTATTCATTTTTATTCATGATTTCATCTCTTGCTTTATTACGCAAAAATAATAATTCTTAATTAAGCTTAATCCTAAAATGACCTAAGAACAGAAATAAAATAAAGTCAAGATCCCCCCTTTTATTTATTTACAAATCCTTCCGAATTTGACTCATCTTTTGCTCCATCATTATTGCCTTTCCATGAATTGCTTCGCTCATTCTTCAATAGTGGACTCCGCGGTTCAAATATGAAATCTGGAAACTTAGGCACAAAAATAAATGGGTCATTGTATATTTTCGTAAAAGCGTTTCTCATTGAGTCATCCCTTATTTTTTAGTATCTCTAGTAAGCTTGTTGCTGCCACTGCATATGTTGCATTATGTCTATCAACTTTGACAGCTCATCTCGAAGATCTGGGTGACGTGACTGAGCTCTGAACATTAAAGTTTTGACATTAGGTTCAGCTTCTGGTTGGTTCTGCCTTATCTATGACTTTAGCTGATTGCATTGTGGGATCTTCTTCTTCTTCGAGGTCCTCACTTTTTTCAACTCATTACTATAAAATAGATTCTTCAGCTATTCAGTAGAGGTCCCAATCTATGATTGTGCCCTAGCTATAGCCTGTCTTCTTTACATTTGCAAGAATTTTAGCTTTCAAACACATAATTGTTATTGTAAAAGGAAAGTAAGCTGGGCTAGAACATCTAACGGTACAATAACGCATCTCTTTTAGGATGATTTTTCCCACATTAATGGTCTTCACAGTTAAAATCGAGTATAATAATACCATTCGCTATAATGAAATTGTAGTCCCATGTGAGCTAGGCTTCAGGCTGAAACGGATGAAGTAGAACCATATCTTTGTGAGTGGTTTCAGATATTCTCTTCAACAAGTATGGATTCCTTGCTTTGACACGGTCCACCTAGAACCTGGAACTGTAAGTTCCTTGAGAATTTATTGCAAATTTTCAGGCTCTATATTTCTCATCAAGGAAGAATATTCGTCGTTTTCAAAATCAAGCAATTCAATGAACTTATTAATAGTGTTTGAAGTTATTGGTACCTTGATTCCGCGAACTGAGAGTTTTAGCAACCTAACGAATACACGCCATAAAATCAAAATAGTTGCTTTCTTTCAATGTGAAGCCTTTCTCTGGATGCATCTGTTGATTCTCGAAGATACTCTTGTATCTTGCTTTGGCTTCTTCACAGTGGAACTTGTTTTGTGATTTGTCAATTTGGGCAGATGCACGAGTTCTCTTGTGAGGCACGATTAACCTAATCATAAGATGGTAACAATTATTTTCTCAAAAATTTAATTAATATAAAATATTAATAATTCAATAATTTGAAAAATTAGATAATTGAATAAAATTAAATTTTATGAGAAAAATTAGTCTTACCACCTTTTTTGTAAAAATTAAGAGCTCTTAAGAAAAATAATTTTGAATCAAAAGATGGAAAATTAAAAGAGGTTGGGAGGTTTTTGGCTAAGGATGGGTGAAAGGGTGGTGTGTCGCTCAGGTGTGCAAAGCAGCAGCACGTAGCAAGGGATGCGAGCTGCGTACGGATCGTTGAGCAGGCCTGGTGTAGGCGTGTGCTAAAGCTGGGCACTAGTGCGGGACACGACCTGGGCAGTTGGGGCTGGAGCAACAGACGTGCCAAGGAGCAGCTCAGTGTTGAGCAGGACCAGGCGCATGATGGAGCAAGCGTGCGCGAGGTGGACATGTGGCGTGCTACTGACCGATCAACTGGGCGATGCTGTGGCTAGGGAATGGCTAGGAGATTTCGGCACTTAAGGGTTTTGGTGTTTTTGGAGGGAATAGTGTATGAATGAAAAAAAAATAAGAATAGATGGGTGGAATTTATAGTGAAAGGAGTAGGAACTAGAGTAGAATTCTTAATATAATTTAAAAATTAAAAATTCTAAGTTCTAATTCTACTCAAAGTAGATAACAAAAACTTATCAAATAAAATATGATTAAATTAAAACTAATCCTAAATTTATGTAAAGTTGATAATAATTAATATAAATTATAATAGATATAGTTATATATTAATAATTATCATCTTCTTTTATTAAACTAAAAACATTTATTCTAGAAGCCTTTTGAAAATATTTACAAAAAGAGGCATCTAATTTTTAATATTTACAAAAGAGCAACCAAAATTTAAAAATAGTTCAATTAAGTCCCTAGACTTAATGAAATTTCGAAATCGTGTTGCAACTTAAAACTTAGATCAAAATTGACCCTTTTATTTGAAAATTTAAAAATTTATTTTGCCATTTACGGGATAATTTCTCGGAAAATTATGTCAAAATCAATTCCCAAGAAAGATTGGTGGGGTCATAAGCAGTCTTGCTTAAGTTCCAATCTCCTAGACAAAATTTATTTAAACATATTGATCCCAAAAATATACCCTAAATCATTTATTGAAAACAAAGAACAAGAAAAATTAAATATCTGATAAAATGAACAAGATTTGATTCTGTTCAATTTTATCTCCCCAGTAATGTTTCAAGCGTTGAGAATTAACTCAAAAATTACCTCCCTTACCTTAAAGTTCAACAACTCCGTACGAATAGACTCGATGAATCGTAAATAGATCGGACCAACGTGATTTAACTTATCTGGAAATAACTTTAATCTGGAATTAAATAACAAAACTTGCTGACCTGCTTTGAATTCATGAACTCGAATGTGCTTGTCATGCCATTTTTTAAGTCTCTCCTTGAGCAATTTGGCATTTTCGTATGAGAACATTTGGAATTCTTCTAACTCATTGAGTTGGACCTTCCATTTCTCTTTAACAAGCTTAAGATCCAAGTTAAGTTGTCAGAGAGCCTAGTAAGCTTTGTGTTCTACCTCCAAGAGTAGATGGTAAGCTTTCCCAAAGACTAACCTATAGGGTGACATCCCTAAAGGTGTCTTTTATGCTGTCCTATAAACCCATAAAGCATCATCCAGTCTTTTGGACCAATGTCGTCGGTTCGGGCAAACTACTTTCTCAAGTATGCCTTTGATCTCCTTGTTTGCCAGTTTAGCTTGCCCATTCGTCTGCGGATGGTAAGCTGTACTGACCTTGTGTTTCACTCCATGTTTAACTAATAATCATTTCAACCACTTGTTCACAAAACGGGACCCTTCATCACTGATGATGGCTTTTAGGGTTCCAAACCTTGTGAACACTTCTTTTTGCAAAAACTTCATTACAAGCTTAGCATCGTTTGTTGGATATGCCTCTACCTCAACCCACTTAGACACATAGTCTACTGCTACTAATATGTACTTGTTACCAAAAGACGGAGGGATAGGACCGAAAAAGTCAATACCCCAAACATCAAATAATTCTACTTCAATGATGTTTGTTCGAGGCATCTCATTTCAGTTGGTAACATTTCCAACCGTTTGACATTGATCACAACTCTTTATGTAAGCATATGCATCTTTAAATAGTGTTGGCCAAAATAATCTGGCTTGCAGTACCTTGGCTGCAGTACGTGTACCTCCGAAGTGTCCCCCATTCGGAGTTGAGTGACAATGGTATAAAATGTCATGTACTTCATCTTCTACCATGCATCTCCTAATCATCTAATCTGCACACTTTTTAAACAAGTATGGTTCTTCCCAGAAATAGTACTTCACACCATGAATAAACTCTTTTCTTTGATGATACGTCTTACCAATAAAAATCAAACCACAAGCTAAATAGTTAGCAATATCAGCAAACCAAGGGGTATTATGGACATGTTTCATCTAGAAATGTTTCCTGAATTGGTATAAGTGGAGAATTCCCTTCTTGCGGATCCAATCTGGACAAGTGATCTGCTACTTGATTTTCTAATCCCTTTCGATCTTGAATTTCTAAATCGAACTCTTGAAGTAGAAGTACCCATCAGATCAGTCTCGACTAATTGTCTTTCTTGGCAAGCAAATACTTAATCGCAGAGTGGTCCGTATAGACAGTCACCTTGGTACCTACAAGATAAGATCAAACTTGTCAAAAGAAAATACAATAGCAAGTAACTCTTTCTCTATTACTGTATAATTCAGCTGACCTTCTGTCAGAGTTCAACTTGTGTAGTAGATAGGATGAAAGTCTTTGTTCCTTTGCTGGCCCATAACAGCTCCTATCGTAGAGTCACTTGTGTCTATAACACCCCAAACCTGGCCTAGACGTTATGGCGGAACCTGGCATGTCACGTTGAAGTGTTTTTCGAAAACCTTGTTTTCATTGAAAACCCTTCTTTAAAATAAAAACCTTGGGTAAAATCCCATCTTGTATTTGTTGTTTTCAAAGCGAGGTGCATTTAAAAAAAACTATTCCTTCTTGTATGATAATAATTACTTTGTAAAATCTCTTTTCAGTTGCGGAAGCTTTATTTAAAATAGATGATCTATGAAAATTTGTCATTTAAAAATTAAGTTGGGGAAACGTAGTATTTAAAAAAAAGTTATGCTTTTATTTAAAAAAAAGTTATGGTTTAGGAAAAACCATGTTCTACTTCTAACAAATATAAAGCATAAAAATAGTAATAATCTGAAATAATAACAAGAGGAAAGGCCTTATTACACCCCAAATCAAAAAATATAATTTAAAATCAAAATATTAAAAATTAAATAAAAGACTAAGTCTAAACTTTTTGCTAGTTGGCCACCTTCGAGTCCCTCCATCCGTTGAATAGCCTACTAAGGATCACCTGAAAAGTTTAAAAGGAGGGGGTTAAGTTTCGAAAACTCAGTGTGTACAACCCTCAATGAGTATAAAGCAATCATCAGTCATTTTGGGCCCAAGCCCAATTTAATAACGGTGGCCTTTGGGCCTTAACCCATATTAGCCTCAACTGGGTCGAAGCCCACATCACAATAATATCACAATAATATCATACATGCAATGTTGTGCAACCCACCCCAATAATCCAACCGCTACACACCAACTCGGTCCCCCGGTACACATCATGTGGGGATATAAATATCGACCCACCCATCCAATACACATCAATGGTTGCCCGGTTGCGGTACTACCTTCATTGCAACAAGTTGCTAATCAAATATTAGGCTTAATAGCCATCGGTGGATCCACGATCGTCAAGCAACCATGCGATCCTCATATACTTCCTCCGTTCCATTATTCCCAACCCATATGCAACCTAAACAGAATATCATATGAATGTAGCAAGTATACATGTAACATCCATAAATCTTACATTCAACACATAGGGGTATTTTAGTCATTTTTTGCCCTTAGGGGCATTTCGATAATTTCTCTTTATTATGGGTTTATTATCTATCTCGGGCTGTTAACAAGTCCCCACTGGCTAAAGTGAACGGATACTATGCGCCAGGTAGGATTCCAACGTACAGGAGATCAGTCATTAAGACCACTTAATTACCAAGCTCTCCCTAGATCCAATCCTAGACGCTCATATACCCATTGCCACACTTTAACCCTATGAGTTGTCCACAGTCACGATTAATTAATTAATTAAGTTTTATGTCTGTTTAAGCAGTTATCAGATACTAGGCCCAAAACCCGTTACAGAGCCCAAACAAGTCTACATACATGCATATGGCCCACTAGGCCCAATCTCATTCATATGACCCATTAGGCCCAAATCACATTCATATGGCCCATCTAGCCCGAATCAATTCCAAGCCATGTAACCAACATGACTTGTTCATCACATATTATCAAATAAAAAAATTCACTTATTTTGGGCCCACGGCCCGTCGAGCCCATTTAGCCCATTTCGGCCCAGATGGCCTAAGTACGGCCCAGATCCATGAGATCGCTTATGGGGCCTCAGTCAACATATCGATTTCCCCCTTACGAGTATTCACAATCACCCGAACATATATTCAACATTATACTCCATTAGTCAATCCCATTAATTCAAAATAAATCCACCACTTACCGAAGAACAGCCTATACTTGCCTTGACTAGATTGATCGGCCGCGATCTGGCTACGTAACTCGAAATTTGACATATTCCCCCTTCCGTATCCTGGCAGAAAGTCCCTAACAGCTGACACCTTACGTCACTTAAACTGGGAGCCTCTATCCCAACCTCTCTGCTAGAACCCCTTTTTTCCATCAACTACTACTTAGCCAGCGATTACACTCTTGAATGAGAGGGAGAAAGAGAAATAAATGGAAAAACCATAGGTTAATGAAAGGAATGGTATTGGAAAGGATAAAGAAAAATTGGGGTTTAAGAGTGTAGAAACGAAAGAGCTTAGAAATATAACAAAGGAAGAAGATCTAATTCACTTACCGATCACGAGATCACTTGCCAATAAGAAATCAATCCCCAAAGTGTATGAATCGGCTCTTAAATGAAAAAAAAGTGGCTAAGTTAAAGAGGGAAGAGGTTGATTTGATTAAAATAGGGAAGAAAAGATCAAGAGTTTGGCTTAAAGAAAAGAGGAGATGAAGGGTTTGAGATTACTCAGGTATTTGCAAAAGAAAAACAAAACAAAAGAGTCAAGAGGTTGGAAGAAATTT
>NW_024402772.1:0-104959 GCF_007990345.1 Gossypium hirsutum
ATTTAAAAGCTATAATGAAACTTATTTAAATGTTTATTTAAATGGTCTAAATTCCAGCATCAAATTAATTAGCTAGAACGAAATTCAGCTTCAAAGAAGTTGAATATGTTCAGCTCGTTTTTAAACTCCTTGCTATCATTTTCCTCAACCCGTTCCACCATTGCTAAAATAGCATCTTTGAATCGTTTAGCTCTAGCTCGCGTTATTGGACCAATGGGTAGCTTGATGGCTTCTTGTTCGTTCTCCATTTGGTTCGTAGGCAAGCTCACATCAACTTGATTGCCCGATCGTCGACGAGGAATAGTTGAGTTATCGGAAATAGGATGAAATAAGGCTAAAGATGCGGAAGCTTTCTAAGGTGATGGTAAATTTATAAGGGTAGTAGGCTCGATTTAAGTATAAAAATAAGAAAAATGGAAGTTGATAAATGAAGGCTCAATTTTGTAAAATGATATTATAGTTGGGTAAAATCTAGGATAGTCGGTGGAATGGATAAATGAGCTTAAACACCAGAAACGATTCAACACTAAAAGTGTCACCCTGATTTCTATTCGGTTCAAGGTGGGATTGCGGAATTGTAGAAGGTTGAATGCCACACCAAAGCAAGGTGATAAGTTCAAAAGAGAACGATAGACGCCACTAGCACGCTAGATAAGTAGATCGAAACTCGTACGAATTTAGAGAGGAGAAAACTCACTCTTTGAACAAAGTTCATTCAAATGATCAAAAGTCAAAAGTCCTTTACAAATGAAATCAACAAACTATTTATACTAGTTTCTTATGCTAACCGAATAGTCCATTCATGAACTTAATGATTAAGTAATGAACCTAAATTAAGACATGAACCTTCTAGAAAAATGACCAATGGTGTCCTTGTCCATGTTCGGCCGAATGGGAGATGAATGGGCAGCTTCATGCATGAGCAAACTTTGGAAGCCAATGGGATTGTCTAGGTTCGGCCATGGGATTCATGAAACTCCCAAAGGGTGTCTCTTGGCCGAATAGGTGCTTAGGAAACTCCAAGGGTCCTCCCACATGCATCGATTGTACATGGAACTTGGAAGGGGCCTTGAACCTAGCCATACATGCACTTGCATTGATTACCCCCCAATCATGCATGTGTGCCGTCCAAGGGAGATGCACCTTTCAATATGCATTAACCTTCCATGTACATGAACGTATGTCCTCCAAACATTGAACCGGTCCATGCATGTATCCTCCCGTTCAATTAACTTTCCCATGGACCTTGCATTAAATGCCATGAATGTATCTTCCAAATTCGGCTAACCTACAAAAGTAAATAACATAATTAAATAACACACAACTATTCATATAATTATAATTTAAAATAATAACTAAATAACTTAATATCACTAACTAAATTTGAACACAATAATTATAAGTCAACTTATAATAAATTCAGCTAGCTCAAAAATAGTCAAAACACTTAATGAGTTGAAATTGAGCTAGGGGTTTCGGCATGAGCTGTAGCAAACTTAATTATAAACTAAATTAAGACTTAGTTTATTGAAAGAAAGAAAGAAGGAGCTGAAAGTAAGCTCGGTTGAGCTCAAACGAGCTGAAACAAGCTCAAATGAGCTGAGTGAGCTGGACGGTGCTCGAGGAGCTAGAAATGAGCTAGGATCAGCTTGCCAACAATGCACGGGTCCTTTGGATAGTTGCTTCAAGCTGATTTTGTGAGCGTTGGCCCTTGTTTCGAACCAAGGTTTTGCATTAGAAGCTAAAATAGCTTCTAGGAAATGTTTAGCATAAGCTTGAGTTATAGGTCCTTTAGGTAGTTCGTTTAGATCTTGGTTTGCACTCGAGGATGCCCCGGGTGTGCTCACATCATTCCCTCCCTCTTTAAAGCGATTTGTCCCCAAATCGGGCCATTTTCTCGAAAAAAATTTTACATCGTCACCAGCCCTTTTGATACGAGGTTGCGCACGGACCAAGATCGAGTTGCCAAGTCACGGGAAACTCCTACTAAAACCCTAAACAATTAGATCTGAAACGAAACAGAAAATTAAAAGATTAGATTTTTGAATTTTCAGATCTGAAATAAAATCCCCAAATCAGTAAAGAATCAAATTGAGAATAGAAATAAGTGTTAGGGTTCTTGAAACCCTCAAGGAGATTGTGATTCTGCCCAATTGAACACCAAGATAGTTTTCCCCAAATTTTGACAATCTAATTTCACCAAAAAAGAGTATGGAAAAACCCTAGAAATTGGAGATTTTTGGGCTGATTCCTTAAGATAGAAAAAGGCTGAAAACACAATAAGAACAGAAAATAGATTAGATAATGATTCAGCACAAGTAGAAATAAAGAAAGAATTGACAGTAAGAAATTAAAAGATAAGTCCTAAGAAGCCTTGAAATCTCGAAAGATCTCACAACTCCCTTCAAACGGCTCTAATCTCCCCTCCAAAGAATATCAATGGCAAGAAGAAGGTTGAAGATGGCTCCCACAATCACAAGATTGTTAAAACAACTTCTAAAGAAAACTCAAGAGAAAAATCTTGGAGAAAACTCAAAGAAAATTCTGCTCTCAACAAATCTGAAATTTTAATCATAATGATAAGTGTTTAACAAGGTGGATAGCCATGCCTTTAAATAGGCCTTATAACTAGTCCTAATCTAATTAGAAAACTAAAATAAAAAAAAACTTCTAATTATTTTAATATGGAAATTTGGTCAAAGGTCATTTTATCTGGGACTCTTGGACTGAATATTGACATAAAAATTTAAACTAAGTAAATAAATAAATAAATAAATAAAAATAAAAATAAAACTTTACAACTTGGGCCACTTTGACAATTTGGCCTGATTTTCAACTAAGTATGGATGGATTTCTTGATTGGGCTGGGAATTTGCTTATTGGGCCTCGCCTTCAAGAATTTGGGCTTTTGTGACTCGTATCATTCCCCCCTTTCTCAAAGAGATTCGTCCTCGAATCTGAAAAATCAAATGAACTCGACTTTCCTCTATCGAACGGGACTAATGGCAATTGAGTCCACTAAGAAGAATAGCCATGAGATAGTAAATAGCAACGGAAATTGATACGGCCACGCCTTGGGCACACTTTTGGACCAGCTCCCTAAGCATTGTTTGCAAATCCATGCAAGCTGAATTAGTTCAATTCCTTCTCATTGAGCTCTGTTTAGCTTGTTTCCAGCTCACTGAGCTCAAGTCAACTCATTCAAGCTCAATTCAGCTCAATCTTAACCTAATGAGCTTATTTTTAGCTTTCTTTAGCTTGCATTTATTTTCCTGAAATAAATCATTTAATTTGACTTTAGTTGAATTAGTTGTTTATTTTAAGTTAATTAATTTGTTAAATCTGGACAAATAATTAATTAAGTGTTTTAATTATATCTAAATTAAATACTTAATTAATTATGATGTTTTAAATATGTATGAAATTGTTAATATGTATGGCCAAATTTAATGTGCAAATTATTGAGTTCATATGCTGCTAATTTAATGTGTTTGAAATGCATTTAACTTGCTGATTTAATTTGCTGCAGGTTCATGAACGGATTGGTGCAATGTATGGGAGTGTGCATGCACAATTGAGGTTCAATGGATGGCATTTAAAGGAGCACATGCATTTGGGATGTTCATGCAAGAGGGAGTTGCTGAAAGTTCATGTATTTGAAGATTCATGGATCATATTTATGGGGGAAAATTACATGGGACGTTTCATGCATGATTCATGCATTTTCAAGATGACCATTCAAGTATTTTAGGCACATTAATGCCTCATTCAGCCAAGGGAGGTGTAGGATCATTAAAGAGCTGCACATTCATGGAATTAAGGAGATTCTTCAAGGCTAAGGATGCATGAATGCATCAAGTGAAGCATCATGATGGTTCGGCCAATTCATGTACCATCTTCAAGCATGAACTGAATTTTAATGCTATTTGTGTGAACATGTTAAATACTTGTGTGAACAGAATTTAAGTTAGTGTGAACAACATAGATGCCGAATATCAATAGGCATTTTAGGCTTATAAATAGCTTACTTGTTTATTGTAAAAGGTAACAGAATTTGATTATTGAAAACTTGATTGTGAGGTTTCCTCCTATCCTATTTCGTACGAGTCTCGTTCTGACTTATCTAGCTCGCTAGTGGCGTCAACCCGACTTCTTGAACTTATCACCATCCTGGTGTGGCATTCATCCACCTTTTTATACCTTTGGTTCCTACCTTTCTATAGGTAACCGGTCAAGGTCCATCTTCGACAATCCATTAAACCCACCTTAAGCAATATAAGTCCCGGGGCAATACTTCATATAGTATTGAATCGTTCTTCGCTTGAGTTCTATTTTTCCATTCCATTTTAACTATTAAATTATAAACAATATTTCTTTATTTCACCGAGCCTATCAAACATCTACCCAAACCATCTTTTGAACCCATTTTCTCAACTTCCACTATAAAAAATCATCTAACTCCATCTATCTACAAAATCGAACAAACTTCTCGTCGATGATAGGGCAATCAAGTGAATCGACTCAATCAATCGAGCCGGATCACATCATTTGGTATCAGAGCTACTAAAACGAGAAATGCTGACATTCGTATCAAGCTCGGAGTAGGTTCGTAATGTAAAAAAAAAGTCAAAAAAAATCAAAAAAAATTTTGAGTTGGAATTTAGTTTTTTTTTCTCTTCCTTGTATTTACCTTACTATTGTATTCGAGTATCACAAAAAAAACGAAATTCAAAAAAAAAAAAGAAGTGAGCAAAAAAAGAAAAAAAAAGTAAAAGAAAAGAACAAAAAAAGTGAAAAGTATTGCGAGTTTTATTTTCATCTCTTATTACTCCGATCATCAAGTTTCCCTTCCTACCATTATTTACCCATCCCAACGCCACACTTCAAACCAATTTTCTTCTTTATTCAGCCTACCCTACACCCAACATTATCCCTTGTAACCAATTTGAAACCGACCCTCAAGCAGTAAATTAAGTCTACCGAGACAAATCACGAAATTGTGAGAAGAGGTTGAGTGGAAAAAGGCACGAGTGAAATTACATCAAAGAAAAAGCCAAAATTTGAATGTAAACACGAGTGCGAGTGAAAATCATTATTTCCTTTTCGAGCGAATTTGTGAGGTTTGTGGTAAGGTATTTATTTTCTTTATTATTTTTTTCTAACATCTTCTTGTCATTACTTAATCATGTCTCGAGAAACATTTCCCGAATCAGAATTCCAATATTTGATGCAAGAGATGCATAGAATGGTGAAATCAAAATTTGATAAATTGCATGATCGATTGGATCGAGTGGAGGAAAGAGCCCGATGGAAGCCAAACTCACCGGGTGAAGAGACGGAGACAAGATCATCACGAAGGCACACATCCATTGATTTTTTGGGAAGAGATTCATACCATGATTCCTATTCAACGAGGAACTCAAGACGAAGCAAAGCAAGTTTTGAGTTTAAAGCTTTCCGAGGTGACGAACGAGAAATCACAAGTAGTCCTTCGTATGCACCGAGGTATTCATCCGCCAAGAATCAATCTCGAAGAGGTGATCATTTTTTGTATGAAAGTCGTTCCAATTATACCCAACGAGAGTCATTTCGTGCTGATTCATTTGTAACATCTCCATCCTATAATGAAAGAGCGAGGCAAAAAGAAAAAGAAATAAGAAGAAAGGAAAGACAAGAAATGTTGATGAGAGAAAATGAGCATATATGGAATGAAATCGAGAGACGAAAAAAAGAAATGAAAGAAAAGGAACAAGAAATTGAAAAAGAGAGTGAGATTGAAGAAAGAAACGAGAGTGTAAAAGAAACGAGTGTCATGGAAAAAGAAATTGAGATTGAAAAAGGATGTGAAAAAGAGAAAGAAATCGAAAAAGAAATTGAGATTGAACAAAAGTGTGAGGAAAAAGAGAAAATTGAAAAAGAAAGAAAAGACAATGAGTTAGAAAAACAAACGAGAGAAAAAGAGGCAAAAGAGCAAGAAAAAGTAAGGAATCTGTTTACTAAACCACATGAGAATTTGTCTTGTTTTGTTTCCTCTTTTCAGGTCTCCGGAAGGCCAAGTGACGATAATTTTCAACTCCAATACCTCTCGAAGGAGAGAAGGTTCATTTTGGCTGAAAAAGGTAATGTTCTCAACGATCCTAGTTCGCCTATGCCAAAAGGTAAGCAAGGTATGAATGTTAAAAATTTTAAAGCACTTCTGCCTTACTCGATTGTTGATGGACACACTGTTGATGATTTGGTCTTTAGAAAGAATCTAAACTTTGACGTGGCTATTTGTCATTCTTTGATTGATGATGATCCATTTGTTTTGTCTAATGATAAGAAGATTCTTGCATTTGAAAAATATCATTTTGATGGTATTGGTTGTTTATCTTTAACTTGTAATGGAATGCATATTTTGGATGCGCAAGATGAAAGTCCGTATAAATTGTTCATTTTATCTGATTCCATTGAAAAGGATTGGAAATGTATTGTTGAGTATGGTATTGGCAAGATTTTTGATGAAGAACGAATAAATCAGCACCAACAAAATCTAGAATTGAGTGATCAAAAGTCGACATATCATTTGCTTGGTTGTGTTGATCATGTGGATTATCTAATTTATGGTGTGAAATTTCCATGTTTTCATAAATCTTTTCGAATGAAATTTAAAGGGTTTGCTTGTTTGAATTTGAGTATGCTAACACCATCGTTGTTTAATTTGTGTAAATTGTTGGAGATAAAAGGACTCTTTTTGCCATTTGGATCGAGTAGTCAAAATCATGTCTTTAATCCTGGAGTTTGTTATTATGAATCATCCATGAACGAAAGCAAGTATCGTAAATTTTGTTTGAATGAATGTGTAAACAATTTTTGTTTGTATGATGCTTTGTCTTTAAGTTTGAAAATGAGACATGTGAATCTTGTTGGTTTGTTAAGTCAAAATCCAAATTTTGTTCTCGGAGGTTGTTCTCAACTATGGTCTAAAAGATCTGAACATGTTTTGCATGATAATCATTTTGAGATGTTTAGTGTTCTTTCTATGAAGTCTGTCATGAAATTGCTAAATCAAATTGAAATGGCAAGAGAAAATTTTGTTTTTGACCCCGGAGATTATTATTCTTTGTTCTTGTTAAAAGGGCTTGGATTCTGTAATTCTGATCTTCGAGATTATGCCTTTCGACTGTTTTGTGATTTAGGTTTGTTTCTATCGAGAAAAAAGGTAAGAACAATTTCTATTTTTGACCCTGGTATCAGTTTATTTGTTCGAATTGTGAATCAAATTTTGGAAAGTTCCTTTGTGTTTAATCTTCATTGTGTCACTAATTTGATTTATTCTTTTAAAGGTGACAATGTGAAGTGGTACCCTCCTAAAGAGGGAGGGCATGCGAATGAGCTTCTTTTGATCCGAGTCAATTGTGGCTTTCAAAATCATCAACAATTTTTCGCGAGTAAATGGCCCGATTTGGGGACAAATCGCTTTAAAGAGGGAGGGGATGATACGGCCACGCCTTGGGCACACTTTTGGACCAGCTCCCTAAGCATTGTTTGCAAATCCATGCAAGCTGAATTAGTTCAATTCCTTCTCATTGAGCTCTGTTTAGCTTGTTTCCAGCTCACTGAGCTCAAGTCAACTCATTCAAGCTCAATTCAGCTCAATCTTAACCTAATGAGCTTATTTTTAGCTTTCTTTAGCTTGCATTTATTTTCCTGAAATAAATCATTTAATTTGACTTTAGTTGAATTAGTTGTTTATTTTAAGTTAATTAATTTGTTAAATCTGGACAAATAATTAATTAAGTGTTTTAATTATATCTAAATTAAATACTTAATTAATTATGATGTTTTAAATATGTATGAAATTGTTAATATGTATGGCCAAATTTAATGTGCAAATTATTGAGTTCATATGCTGCTAATTTAATGTGTTTGAAATGCATTTAACTTGCTGATTTAATTTGCTGTAGGTTCATGAACGGATTGGTGCAATGTATGGGAGTGTGCATGCACAATTGAGGTTCAATGGATGGCATTTAAAGGAGCACATGCATTTGGGATGTTCATGCAAGAGGGAGTTGCTGAAAGTTCATGTATTTGAAGATTCATGGATCATATTTATGGGGGAAAATTACATGGGACGTTTCATGCATGATTCATGCATTTTCAAGATGACCATTCAAGTATTTTAGGCACATTAATGCCTCATTCAGCCAAGGGAGATGTAGGATCATTAAAGAGCTGCACATTCATGGAATTATGGAGATTCTTCAAGGCTAAGGATGCATGAATGCATCAAGTGAAGCATCATGATGGTTCGGCCAATTCATGTACCATCTTCAAGCATGAACTGAATTTTAATGCTATTTGTGTGAACATGTTAAATACTTGTGTGAACAGAATTTAAGTTAGTGTGAACAACATAGATGCCGAATATCAATAGGCATTTTAGGCTTATAAATAGCTTACTTGTTTATTGTAAAAGGTAACAGAATTTGATTATTGAAAACTTGATTGTGAGGTTTCCTCCTATCCTATTTCGTACGAGTCTCGTTCTGACTTATCTAGCTCGCTAGTGGCGTCAACCCGACTTCTTGAACTTATCACCATCCTGGTGTGGCATTCATCCACCTTTTTATACCTTTGGTTCCTACCTTTCTATAGGTAACCGGTCAAGGTCCATCTTCGACAATCCATTAAACCCACCTTAAGCAATATAAGTCCCGGGGCGATACTTCATATAGTATTGAATCGTTCTTCGCTTGAGTTCTATTTTTCCATTCCATTTTAACTATTAAATTATAAACAATATTTCTTTATTTCACCGAGCCTATCAAACATCTACCCAAACCATCTTTTGAACCCATTTTCTCAACTTCCGCTATAAAAAATCATCTAACTCCATCTATCTACAAAATCGAACAAACTTCTCGTCGATGATCGGGCAATCAAGTGAATCGACTCAATCAATCGAGCCGGATCACATCAGAAATAAGCTTGTAGTCCAATCATAAGCATAATAGAACAGGTATAACGCATGTGAATGGACAGATTCAGATTACCATGCAAACAATCTAATTTACTCACCACTGCCTCGTCAAATATTTGAAACAAAGATGGACATGTTTTAAGGCATTCAGTCGTCTCACATTGTTCCCACAAATCATGAATAAATTGCGAGTAATAAATCAAATGGTAAACATAATCGTCACAAGTAGGTATTTGAAAAGATTCACATGGTTCACAGAGTTGCATAATCATACCATGCATTAATCGACGGTCTATAGATTCACTCACACATGCATTATCAAAAACAAGAATCTTTTTATCAACCATCAAAACAGATAGATCATCAATAAATAAAATAGGACAGTCAAGCACGTTTCGATCTAAGTGTTCATCAACACGATCTTTATCACTATCCGAGGAGTACAAAAGTGTTTCAAAGGTTTCAAGCATCTTACCTCGATAAGCAGAAGAATAAGGGTCGATTTTACCTTTTTCATTTAAAACAAACCTTCGCTCATCGGGGGCATAGTGTAGTCAAATCTTCGTTGTTGAGTTAACGTTTGTCAAATGGAACTCAAACTTCATGTACAACCACATAAACTGTTTAACGTACGAATATAAATTGAAAACAAATTTGGAAAATTTCGTTACCTTATTCTCCAAAACAGATTTGGACAAATTCAAGGATTTTACACAAGGTAAATCAAGAGAATAACAAATCACGCTTCTTTTTGTAATGACTTTATCAACCACAATCGAAGAGTAACAATTAATCGGATCAAAATGAGGGGATCTTTTAAGAACTAAGTCACCAAAAGTTTTATCAATAATTTTCAAATCTGCACTGGACTCGGTTTCTAAAATTTCCTTACCTCGCTTACCTTCGGGATCATGTAGTGTGATTTCATCTTTGCTTAAGTTGATCGTATGAAAGCGTCTTTCATTTGAGAGGTATTGAAGTTGAAAGTTATCTTTCGATCTTTCGGGAACCTGAAAAGTAGCAACATAAGAAAAATTCATATCTTGGTTAGTGGAAACATTCCTCACTACCCTTTCCACGTCTTTTTCTTTTGTTTCTTTTTCTAATTCATTTTCTCTTCTTTCTTCAATTTCTTTTTCACTCTCAATCTCTTTTTGCTCTTTTTCATTCTCTTTTTCTTTTTCCTCACTTGTTTTAACAGAATTTTTCAGTTTGATTTGGTCCTCATGGACTTGTTCCAGAGTGAGCGGCACTAAGGTGAGTTTCTTTCCTTGATGCTTGAAAGAATACCTATTGGTACGACCATCGTGAGTGACTTTTCGATCCAGTTGCCACGGTTCTCCTAGCAACAAATGGCAGGCTTGAATAGGCATTACGTCGCACACAACTTCGTCTTGATACTTACCGATAGAAAAGGCGATGCGCACTTGTTGAGTGACCCTAAATTGGCCTTCGTTGCTAAGCCCTTGTAGTTGATAAGGTTGTGGATGCTTGGTAGTGGTTAAGCAAAGCTTTTCCACCATCGTCGTGCTGGCTATGTTCGAGCAACTTTCACCATCAATAATAACTCTACAAAGCTTACCTTGTACGTGGCAGCGAGTATGAAAGAGATGTTCTCGTTGCTGCTCGCTCTTTGGTTTTGCCAAAGATGATTGTCCATGATCATGACTATCATCATCCATTCTAGGGACACGTTGAGGGTTGCACCTATGGGGCTGGTTATCCCTATCTTCCTTAATTGGATCTCGATATTGATGTTTTTGATTCACTCGTACCTCATTCAAAGTAGTATTCAATGCTTGAAGTGTAGCATTTATTTGTGTGATTGCAGCAGTATGTCTGTCTAACTGTTGTTGGACTTTCATAAGTGCATCATTATTATCACCTTTAGACATCTTCAAAACCTGTAAAAAATAAACACTCAACACTCAAAAATAAAAGTTAGCAAACCTCACCATTAATCACTCAAAAAGAAAAATCAAATTCTCAATGAGGTCGAATTCAATCTTGTGAGTTCTTTATCAGAGTTTATATCAACCAATTAGAGAGTGTGAACCAAACTACCAAAGAATCCTAATTTGCACTAGGATGCCAAAAACTGACGAGACACCAATTGATTCGTGTTGCACCGAGGAAGAATTGGGCACACGTTTAAATCCTACTAACACAAAAAACAAGAAGGTGTTAGATATTGTAAAGGGAGAATAAAAAGCAAACAAATGAAATCCTACAGCTAAGAATCAATAAAAATTGTTGAAAACAGAAAACCCGAAAAACTGCGCGAGTAACTTGACAACTTCGTTCGAGGTGTTCCTGATCTCCAAAAATCACGAAATTAAATCTGGAGTGTCCTTATATATTGAATTTTCGATCTGGAAATTTTGGGCACCAAATTCAACCCGCTGGATCTTTTTTTAAATTTTTATTGAATTTCGTATTTTTTGATTTTTTTGACTTTTTTGACTGATTTTTTTGCGGGAATAATTTTTTTATATTCAATCACAGTGCCAAAAACATGTATATAAAATTTCAGATCAATAGGACAACGTTTACCCACTCAAATGAATTTTTTTTGAACAATTTTTCTGGGTAAAACTGCTGTTTATGCTTTAAAAAATAAAGATCAGTTTAGAAATCAACCAAGAACACCCAAAACGCCCAAAATCTGATACCAAATGATACGGGGTTGCGCGCGGACCAAGATCGAGTTGCCAAGTCACGGGAAACTCCTACGAAAACCCTAAACAATTAGATCTGAAACGAAACAGAAAATTAAAAGATTAGATTTTTGAATTTTCAGATCTGAAATAAAATCCCCAAATCAGCAAAGAATCAAATTGAGAATAGAAATAAGTGTTAGGGTTCTTGAAACCCTCAAGGAGATTGTGATTCTGCCCAATTGAACACCAAGATAGTTTTCCCCAAATTTCGACAATCTAATTTCACCAAAAAAGAGTATGGAAAAACCCTAGAAATTGGAGATTTTTGGGCTGATTCCTTAAGATAGAAAAAGGCTGAAAACACAATAAGAACAGAAAATAGATTAGATAATGATTCAGCACAAGTAGAAATAAAGAAAAAATTGACAGTAAGAAATTAAAAGATAAGTCCTAAGAAGCCTTGAAATCTCGAAAGATCTCACAACTCCCTTCAAACGGCTCTAATCTCCCCTCCAAAGAATATCAATGGCAAGAAGAAGGTTGAAGATGGCTCCCACAATCACAAGATTGTTAAAACAACTTCTAAAGAAAACTCAAGAGAAAAATCTTGGAGAAAACTCAAAGAAAATTCTGCTCTCAACAAATCTGAAATTTTAATCATAATGATAAGTGTTTAACAAGGTGGATAGCCATGCCTTTAAATAGGCCTTATAACTAGTCCTAATCTAATTAGAAAACTAAAATAAAAAAACTCCTAATTATTTTAATATGGAAATTTGGTCAAAGGTCATTTTATCTGGGACTCTTGGACTGAATATTGACATAAAAATTTAAACTAAGTAAATAAATAAATAAATAAATAAAAATAAAAATAAAACTTTACAACTTGGGCCACTTTGACAATTTGGCCTGATTTTCAACTAAGTATGGATGGATTTCTTGATTGGGCTGGGAATTTGCTTATTGGGCCTCGCCTTCAAGAATTTGGGCTTTTGTGACTCGTATCACCTTTTGTCGATGGAATTGGCATAGTTGCTCCCAAAAACCTGCAAATCAGACATGCCTTGAGTAGGACACAATTTATGTTTATACCCTCCCTCTTTAGGAGGGAACCACTTCGAAGTGTCACCTACACAAAAATTAAATAGATTAGTGACACCTTGGTTTATAAGTTCAAAAGGTCTTCTTAAGATCTTATGCAAAAATTGAACAAATGAACCAATGCCGGGATCAAAAGTGAAAGTTGATTTTACCTTTCCGCAATGAGTTAAGAATTTCTTCGTTGGAGATATACCAAAAACAAGAAGCATTCAGGAATTATAATTTTGGACAACAAAAATCCATGACTTAAAAACTTTGAACAATGATGTAGAGCCAAAGCTTTGATTTAGCGTTTGCAACTTGTCATAGTTCAACAACTTCGTTTTCAAATTTAAAGTCATAACATCAAGCAAGCACAAATGGTTCACACATCTATTCACACATAGCGATAAGATTCGGAAAAGATGAGAAGATTCAACATATTTATTCCAAACAAAATTAGAGTACTCACCTTTATTTATCAACAACTTAAGATAACTTGCTCCGGGCTTAAACACACGGTTTTGGTCATTCTTTGTTAAAAACAGCAAAGGCTTTTTCAAACATGCAAAATTTATACAACAAGGCAGATTTGAGACACCATCTTCAACTTTAAGTGCACTAACCATTTTACATGTCATCCTCGTATCAAACAAACAAATCAAAGACATGCATGTTTTCAAGCATTCATGCATCTCAAATCTCATACGTACATTCTTGTTTAGACAAAGTAGTTTCTCATAAAAGATCAATGAGTGCACATTTTTACTCAAATCAAGCAGATGGAAAGGCTTATATGTTTTCTTATCTTGCAAATGCCGAATATTTATTATTTCAATAACAAACTCATTAGCATCACAATTTCCAAAAACATTATTCTTCTTGCCATCATTCCACGCAAATATGATATTATCAATCAAAGAATGGCAAGTAACCACATCAAAATTCAGATCATTTTTAAAGGACAAATCATCAACAAGGTTTCCATCAACAATCGAATAAGGCAGAGGTGCTTTAAAATTTTCAACATTCATACCTTGCTCCTCTTTTGGCTTAGGCGAACTACGATCATTGAGAATGTTACCTTTTTCAACCAAGGTGAACCCTCTCTCTTTCGAAAGGTATTGAAGTCGAAACTTGTCAATCGATTCCTTGGAAACCTGGAAAGAAGAAAATTTACACGGCAAACTTGCAAATGGGTTAGTTAGAACATTCCTCACTTTTGCTCGATTACTTTCTCCTTTTTCACTCTTCTCTTTTTCAAACTCTTTTTCAAATTCTTTTTTCGCTTTTTCTTTTTCAATTTTCTTTTCTTCATTTTCTTTTTCTCTCACTTTTTTGATTTCTTTTTCTTTTGCAATTTCTTTTTCTTTTTCGTTTTCTTTTTGTTTTCTTTCAATTTCTCTTTCTCGCTTGCACTCTTGTTCAATCTCAATTTCTTTTTTGAATTCTTTCTCTTCATTTTCTTGTTCTTTTTCTTTTTGCTTTTCAAAGGCTTTTTCAAAGGCTTTTTCAAGTTCTCTCAAGATTCGCTCATTTTCTCTCTTACTTGCCTCTTGCCTCTCTTTTCTTTTTATTTCATTTTCTTTTTCTTCTCTTGCTTTTTCTTTTTCTTTTCTTTTCTTTGTTTTCTCTTTACAAGAATGTACAAAAGAACGATGAGAATACAAATCTTGTTCGAAAGATGAAGAACTATTTGCATATGATTCACAATCAAAACTTCGTGAAGAATACTCCGGGTAAGATTTCTTTGAAGATCTAGTAGGAGTATGTCTTTCTCTTCGAACGCCATCTTGGAACGAATCAAAATCGTAATCGGCTTCTCGTCTTCTCAAATTTCTTGATGAAAAGGACTTTCGATCGAAGTCACTTCTCGAATTCGCTGATGAATATGCGTCATAGTATAAATCTCTTTGTCTCGAAGTAGATGGCGAAAAGGAATCACGATAGGAACTTTTTCTTAAGTAGTAGTCGGGGGTATATCTCCGTGGGGTTCTTGGTTCCGTTTTACGACTTGAAGAAACTCGATCACTTTGGTCTCGTTTAGTCGCCATTCTTCACTTTTCTTGAACCAAATATTGGTATTCCGATTCGGTGAACTCTTCGTATGACATGATTTTTGTTGCTAAAAAGAAAATGTTAGATCACAAAACAAAATAAAAAAAATGAAGTACCTCACCACAAACCTCAAAATTTCGCTCGGAAAGAAAATTGGATAACACTCCACTCGTGTTTACACTTGTCTAATGGCTTTTGTTCGCTCTAATGTACTCACCACTCGTGCCTTTTTTCGCTCGTCTCACTCTCGTGAATTCGTATTTTGTTTAAAGAAGACTTATTGCGGCTTAGAGGGTCGGCTTCAAATGGGTTACAAGGGATAACGTCGGGTGTAGGGTAGGCTAAACAAAGAAAATAAAAATCAAAGTATGTGTGGCGTTTGGGGGTAGAGGGAATGGTAAAATGAATGGATGCTCGGAAGCAACAAAAAAAAACAAAAATAAAACTCACAAGACTTTTCACTTTTGTTTTTTTCTTCTTTTTTTTTTAACTCGATTTTTTTTGTCACTTTTTTTTTCCTTTTTTTTCGATTTTTTTTTGAATTTTTTTTTCTGAATTTCTTCTCCTTTTTTTTTAATTCCAATACAATAGTAAACAAAATACAAGGAAGAGAAAAAAAAATTAAATTCCAACTCAAAATTTTTTTTTTATTTCCTTTTTTTATATATTTTTTTCGTTACAAACCTACTCCGAGCTTGGTACGGACGTCGGCATTCCTCGTTTTAGTAGCTCTGATACCAAATGATGTGATCCGGCTCGGTTGATTGAGTCGATTCACTTGATTGCCCGATCGTCGACGAGGAATAGTTGAGTTATCGGAAATAGGATGAAATAAGGCTAAAGATGCGGAAGCTTTCTAAGGTGATGGTAAATTTATAAGGGTAGTAGGCTCGATTTAAGTATAAAAATAAGAAAAATGGAAGTTGATAAATGAAGGCTCGGTTTTGTAAAATGATATTATAGTTGGGTAAAATCTAGGATAGTCGGTGGAATGGATAAATGAGCTTAAACACCAGAAACGATTCAACACAAAAGTGTCACCCCGATTTCTATTCGGTTCAAGGTGGGATTGCGGAATTGTAGAAGGTTGAACGCCACACGAAAGCAAGGTGATAAGTTCAAAAGAGAACGATAGACGCCACTAGCACGCTAGATAAGTCAGATCGAAACTCGTACGAATTTAGAGAGGAGCAAACTCACTCTTTGAATAAAGTTCATTCAAATGATCAAAAGTCAAAAGTCCTTTACAAATGAAATCAACAAACTATTTATACTAGTTTCTTATGCTAACCGAATAGTCCATTCATGAACTTAATGATTAAGTAATGAACCTAAATTAAGACATGAACCTTCTAGAAAAATGACCAATGGTGTCCTTGTCCATGTTCGGCCGAATGGGAGATGAATGGGCAGCTTCATGCATGAGCAAACTTTGGAAGCCAATGGGATTGTCTAGGTTCGGCCATGGGATGCATGAAACTCCCAAAGGGTGTCTCTTGGCCGAATAGGTGCTTAGGAAACTCCAAGGGTCCTCCCACATGCATCGATTGTACATGGAACTTGGAAGGGGCCTTGAACCTAGCCATACATGCACTTGCATTGATTACCCCCAATCATGCATGTGTGCCGTCCAAGGGAGATGCACCTTTCAATATGCATTAACCTTCCATGTACATGACTGTATGTCCTCCAAACATTGAACCGGTCCATGCATGTATCCTCCCGTTCAATTAACTTTCCCATGGACCTTGCATTAAATGCCATGAATGTATCTTCCAAATTCGGCTAACCTACAAAAGTAAATAACATAATTAAATAACACACAACTATTCATATAATTATAATTTAAAATAATAACTAAATAACTTAATATCACTAACTAAATTTGAACACAATAATTATAAGTCAACTTATAATAAATTCAACTAGCTCAAAAATAGTCAAAACACTTAATGAGTTGAAATTGAGCTAGGGGTTTCGGCATGAGCTGTAGCAAACTTAATTATAAACTAAATTAAGACTTAGTTTATTGAAAGAAAGAAAGAAGGAGCTGAAAGTAAGCTCGGTTGAGCTCAAACGAGCTGAAACAAGCTCAAATGAGCTGAGTTGAGCTGGACGGTGCTCGAGGAGCTAGAAATGAGCTAGGATCAGCTTGCCAACAATGCACGGGTCCTTTGGATAGTTGCTTCAAGCTGATTTTGTGAGCTTTGGCCCTTGTTTCGAACCAAGGTTTTGCATTAGAAGCTAAAATAGCTTCTAGGAAATGTTTAGCATAAGCTTGAGTTATAGGTCCTTTAGGTAGGTTGTTTAGATCTTGGTTTGCACTCGAGGATGCCCCGGGTGTGCTCACATCATTATCCTAAACCGAACTCTTCCATTCTATTCATACCATTTCGACTTAAACCAAATCCACATCCAACTTTGCACGAACTTATCTTACTTCTTTGTACACAAATATATTCTAACTCCTTCTCGTCTAATCTACTTCTTCGTTTACGATCGGGAATCAAACGACTCGGACTCAACTACTAAACCGAGATCATATCACTTGTTATTCCTGAAAAAGCACCTAGAGAAAATTAAACAGCAGCTGGCCTTTTAATTCAGCTTGGAACATTGAATATTCAGCCATTTTTTGACTGAATGGCCATTTGGGAACACCAACCAGCAGCCTTCAAGCATTAATCACGTTTCATGCTCCTAGGCTATTCATGCACCAGCAGCTTTTTAATGCATTAATCACGTTTCATGCCCCTATGCACCAGCAGCTCTTTAGTGTGCCGTCCATGCCTTGTTCACTAATTAATTCGGCTGTAGCAATAAGCACATTGAATTCGGCATGCTTGCTCCTTTAATGTTGAAAATAGCTGCACATTTAAACCAAAATTAATCAGCTTTGAACATATTAAATTGACAGCAAATTTAAACCACATTCGGCTGGACAAGAAATAAATGTGTCCTAAACTAAGACAAGTTAAATGGCTGTACTAGAACAAATTAAAACATGTTCCAATTCAGACATATTAATTTCGGCTGGAACATATTAAAACCCAATTATTAAGCTAAACATAAATATGAGCTAAGCAAATTAACTAATTTAACTAACACATTTAAACATAATTAAAAATGTCCAGATTTTAATTTATTAAAAATAACACAACCAAATTATTGAGCTGATTTAATTAAGTTTAACTAGACTCAATTAATTTATTCCAGCAACTAATAAAATGCTTAAATTAAAATAAACTAGAAAAATGAGCAAACGAGCTCATTGAGCTAAAATCGGGCTGAATTGAGCTCGTTGAAATTTAAGATCAGGCTTCATTTTGAACTTGGGCCCCTCGAACTTAGGCCATGCTTGATATTGTCGAATTGTGTCGAACCATGATATGTCAGGATTCGTATCACAATGCTAGACCTATCAAACCAGTTAGTGGCGATTTTGGAAATCCATGCTGAACTTTTCTACAAGTTCAGTTCAGCTCACCGAGCTCACCTTCAGGTCAAGTTAGCTCCCATGTAGCTCCACACCAGCTCATTAGCTCGGGACCAGCTCATTATCAACTCACGAGTTTAAGCCCAGCTCGGGTTTAGCTCATGAATTAACCATCAGCTCGTGGAGTTCACTTTGAATTCATTTGACTACTATTGACTTTTTAATTAATAAGTTCAATAATTAGCTAATTAATATCCTACATATTAAATTTAGTTCACATTAGTTATATTAAGTATGTCTTAAAAGTGTTTACTAATGATAATTAAATTTGTCATAACCGAATTTAATGTTGATATTTGTTTTCACATTAGTTTGAATTAATTCTGTTCACATTTCTTGTAGAAACGCAATGGACATATGGAGATTAAAAGCAAGCATGAATTTTGAAGGTGCATGGACGGTTGGGGGACTTTAATCTCTTAGGTGCATGTTCGGCCAAGTGCATGTATGACCATATTCAATTTCTTTAAGGTTCATGAATGTTTCCATTCATGTATGGTGTGCTATCTCTTCATTCTCCAAGGTGACCATTCGGCCAAAGGACACTCACACATGCATGAAGATAGCTTGGCCAATTAGCTTCCCCATGACTCTCCTTAATTCGTTCACACCTATGTTCACATGCAAGACTATTCGGTTCACCTTGTTCACACTAGAAGACTCTTCAACATTCGGTTTCATGCAAATGATGGCCCTTGGAGTGTCCACAATTAATTCATACTTTTTGGCCAAACATTGCTTCATTTAACAAGGTTGGCCACACCTACAAGTGACCATTGGACATCAAGCATTCACTTTGAGTTTTCTTAAGCATGAAGATTCATTCATTTCCTATTACCATAGTCGAATCTAGACATGCATATTAAGGGTCATTTTTCTAGAATTTTCTTTAATTAATGTGTAAGCATGAAAGGCCAATTGGCTACCTAGACTTAGGTCTATAAATACTTGTTCAATTTCCATGTAAAGGACTTTTGAAACATATGTTAATGTTATTCTGTCGAAATTGTGCGGCAAACTTTTCTTATATTTCGTTCAAAGATTCGTTTGGCGTTCCTAGCGTTCTAGTTGTGTCAACCGTGTTCTTTGACGTACCCGAACTTATCACTATTCATAGTGTGGCGTTCAACATACCGAGGTTCCTATCTTGTTAGATAGTGGGTCGAGGTTTCCCTTACCAAACCTAAAACCGAACTCAAAAGGCTTAATCAACGGGTCGATACCATTTCGGTATTGGTTCTTGAAAGTACCTTTAGTAGTTTCAAACTCGTTCTCTTCTTTACCTAATCAAACCTAAACCGACCAATTTGTTCATATCCTTTTGTTCCTACCCTTTCGTTCCTACCATTCCATTCGTACCCCTCTTTCTACTTTGACCATACCTTCAACTCAACTAAACCTAACGTAACTTCTTGTAGACGATCGGGCAATCTACATACGACTCGACTCTTCCCGAGACGGTTCGTATCACTTGGTGGGGCGTTCACATATCCATCTATCCATACTTCACCTTAACAATATAGGAACCGGGGTGACACTTCTTAGTGTTGAATCATTCCTGACGTTGAGTTTGTTTTTCCATCCCCCATCTTTCAACTTTCCTTCTTGTAACCAAACCGACCCATTTATCCATCACCCATCTTTGCTACACATAACCGAACCTGTTACTAAACTTACCCTTCTTGAAACCTTTTGCTTATTCTAATCCATTATTTTACTTTTATTACTAAAATCCGAGGCACGAACGACTCTCTCAAACTACGATCGGGCAACTACGTGAATTCGACTCATCTACCCGGGCTGGATCACATCAATTGTACTCACCTGGTAAGTCAAGCTTATACGAATTTTCATTGATTCGCTTGATGACTTGAAAGGGGCCGTCTCCTCGCGGCAGCAATTTTGATCTTCGTTGAGCCGGAAACCTTTCTTTTTTCATGTGCACCCAGACCCAGTCTCCGGGTTCAAATACAACTCGTTTTCGTCCTTTGTTGGCTCGTTGGACGTATTGCTCGGTTCGAGATTCAATATTCTCTCGAACTTTCCTATGTAGTTCCTTGACAAATTCAACCTTTTTCCTTGCATCTGTATGGACAAATTGATCAATAGGAAAAGGTAATAAATCAAGAAGAGTAAGAGGATTAAATCCATAGACAGTCTCAAAATGAGAAAATTTGGTTGCCGAGTGAACAGAGAGATTATAAACAAACTCGATGTGGGGTAAACATTCTTCCCACGTCTTGAGGTTCTTTCATACCAACGCTCGCAACAAATTTGACAAAACTCGATTCACCACCTCGGTTTAGCCATCCGTTTGGGGATGACAAGTGGTTGAAAACAATAACTTCGTCCCAAGTTTTCCCCATAATGTCCGCCAAAAGTGACTCAAGAACTTTGTATCTCGATCGGAAACGATCGTTCTTGGTAATCCATGCAGTCGTACAATTTCCCTAAAAAACAAGTTAGCAATATGCACAGCGTCATCAGTTTTAGCACAAGAAATAAAATGTGACATTTTAGAGAATTTATCGACTACAACAAAGATTGAGTCCTTCCCTGTCTTAGTTTTTGGCAATCCAAGAATAAAATCCATAGAAACATCGGTCTACGGGGTGTCGGGAATGGGAAGTGGTGTGTAAAGTCCATGAGGTTGGACCTTCGACTTAGCCCGTTTACAAATTAGGCAGCGTTCACAGATCCGCTCCACGTCTCTCCGCATTCGCGGCCAATAAAAATGTTCATGGAGGGTCGTGCTTATTCCAAAGTGTCCCATCAGGTCACCACTATGCGCCTCCAACACAAGTAACTCTCGAATGGAGCCTTGTGGTATACACAACCTATTTTCTTTAAAAAGAAACCCTTCATGCCTGAAAAATTTCTCAAAAGATCCATTTTCACAAGCAGCTTATATAGATCCAAAATCTTCATCATTAACATACAAATCTTTCATATGGTAAAAACCAAGTAACTTAGAATCAAGAGTAGTCAATAAGGTATACCTCCGTTACAAGGCATCAACCACTACATTTTCTTTACCTTTCTTGTATTTGATGACGTAGGGAAATGATTCTAAATACTCGACCCATTTCGCATGTTGTTTGTTGAGTTTATGTTGACCTTTAATAAACTTAAGTGCTTCGTGATCAGAGTGAATCACGAACTTCTTCGGTCTTAGATAGTGCTGCCAAGTTTCTAGTGATCGAATCAAGGCATACATCTCTTTGTCATATACCGGATAATTGAGGGAAGCGCCACTTAGTTTCTCACTGAAGTACACCACGGGTCTTCCGTCTTGGGTCAACATAGCTCCGATCCCTACACCTGAGGCGTCACACTCAATTTCAAATGTTTTAGTAAAATCAGGAAGGGACAATAAAGGAGCTTTCACAAGACATTCTTTAATCAAATTAAATGAACGTTCTTGATCTTCAGACTAGTGAAATGCAGAGTTTTTCTTAATTACGCTTGTTAAGGGTGCTACAATGGTACTGAAATTGGGCACAAATCGACGGTAGAAGCTAGCCAATCCATGGAAGCTTCGAACTTGGCTAATACTCATCGGACGCGGCCATTCCTGAATCGCTCGAACTTTTTCTTGATCACCTCCAAACCGTTGGCACTCACAACATATCCTAAAAACACAACTTTATTAGTGCAAAATGAACACTTTTTGAGATTAGCATACAATACCTCTTTTCGTAAAGTTTCCAATACCGCACGTAAATGTGGAACGTGCTCCTCTAAAGTTTTGCTGTAGACCAAGATATCGTCAAAGTATACAACACAAAATTTACCAATAAATGCACGTAATACATGGTTCATCAATCTCATAAAAGTACAAGGAGCATTTGTAAGGCCGAATGGCATTACCAACCATTCGTACAAACCCAATTTCATTTTGAAGGCCGTTTTCCATTCATCGCCTTCTCGCATTCGTATTTGATGATAGCCACTTTTAAGATCGATTTTCGTGAAAATCTGGACACCACTTAATTCGTCAAGCATGTCATCAAGACGAGGTATTGGGTGTCGATACTTGATAGTGATTTTATTGATGGAGCGACAATCCACGCACATCTGCCACGACCCATCTTTCTTGGGTACAAGTAGCACCGGCACCGCACAGGGACTTAAGCTCTCTCGGATGTACCCTTTGTCTAGGAGTTCAGTAATTTGCTTTTGCAATTCCTTCGTTTCTTCAGGATTACTCCGGTAAGCAAGACGATTGGGTAATGCAGCTCCGGGTACTAAGTCTATTTGATGTTCAATGCCTCGGATAGGAGGCAGCCCACTTGGTATTTCATCTAGAAATATGTCTTCAAATTCCTGAATCAAAGACAATACAGAAATAGGCAAGTTTTTAGGTAATTCGTTAGTATTCAACACTGCCTCTTTGTACATAAATACATACATAGGCTGTCTCAAAAACATCGCTCACCGGATATCACTAACCCTCGCAAACACACTCATTTTCCCACTTTCTTTTTCGTCTCTACTTTTTACTTGTTTTTGTTTCTTTTCATTTTCTCTCACATTTTTAGCCTTTTCTCTCTCTTTTTCCTAAATTTTCTCTTTTGCACTCTTTTTTTTCTCTCGCTTGTTCCATTGAAAGTTTAAGTTTTTGTTGATCCTCGTACACTTGCTTCGGAGTGAGGGGAGCAAGTTTCACGTTCTTGCCAAGATGTTTGAAGGAGTATCTATTAGTGTAACCGTCATGCATCACTCGTCGGTCGAACTACCATGGTCGTCCTAGAAGTAAGTGACCTGCGTGCATCGGCACTACATCGCATAATACTTCATCGGAATATTTCCCGATGCTAAATGACACTAGGACTTGTTTCGTCACTTTGAGTTCCCCGCCATCGTTAAGCCACTGAAGCTTGTATGGATTCGGGTGCTTGGTGGTTGACAGCCCCAACTTTTCGCCCATGAGGGTGCTTGCCATGTTTGTGCAACTCCCTCCATCGATTATGATACGAGCACGCCCCGCGAACTTTATCGAGCAAGTCTGTCAAGCCAAGCAATGACATGTTGGCAAGCTGATCCAAGCTCGTTTCCAGCTCCACGAGCTCCGTCCAACTCAAATCTAGCTTATTCGAGCTCAATCCATCTTGCCTAAGCTAAACCGAGCTCACTCCTAGCTCACTTTCAACTTACGAGCTAAACCTTAGCTCAACTTTAGCTTAGGAGTTTAGCCTCAGCTTAACTTTAGCTCACGAGCTAAAGCTTAGCTCATTTTAGTTTAAACTCGGTTTTGTCTTTAATGCATTAAATAAAAATTTTCACATATTTATTTAAGCATTAAACTTGTCTTATATTAATATTTGTTATTAATATGCCATAGTCATTACATAAATTGATTATGTTCACATAGCTGAATTAATGCATGACATTAATGTGTTCACACCATGCCGAATTTATGAGTGTCCATGAGATATCTTAATGACTTGTTTATCTCATGTAGGTACATCCCTTTGGACGGTACAATGTATGGATGAAGAAACATCTCTTTTGGGCATTCCACACTCATGAATGAAGAAGTATTAAATGCTGGTGCATGTACGGCTAGATGCAAGGTTTCTACAAATTCATGCATGTGTCAAATGCATGTATGGACATTAAAGGCTAGTCCATGAATGGATCAAATGCATGGGATGAAAGAATGCATGAATGGCTTAAGTGCATGTATGGTGGCTGTCTCCTAACTTTCCAAGGCACTTATTCGGCCAAGAAGTAGCTGTTCACACTTTGAATTGACCTATAAGCTACTACACATGCATGGATGGGTTCAAGAACGTCCAAAGGAAGGAATTAACTCAATAATTCAACACATTGATTGAATTAAGTGTATGCACAAAGGGGAGAACGAATTTACTAGGTTCATGCTGCCATTTATGAACCTACATGCTATTAAAGAGTTTAATTATGAGGATACATGTTCCATATAAGTGCATGAACGTCCCAAGGAGATGAATGCAACCTTTGGTGCACATACAAGTCACTTGAAGCCTTTCTTTATGATTAAGCATTCATGCACACACTTAGGGGGAAGAAAGTATCCATTCGACTAGTTCATGAATCTGCCGAATTTATGAACTATTTTAATACATTAGTGTGAACGTTTTTATTATTGTGTGAACACCTAGATGCCGAATTTGAATGGTCATCTATGTGCCTATAAGTATTTGTTTTCTTTCAATTGTAAGGGACTTTTTGCCAAAATTTTTATTGAATTTAATCTTGTGAGAATTTTCTTCTCTAAACTTTGTTTGAGACTTTGTTGACTTATCTACCTAGTAGTGGCGTCAACCTTGTTTCGTTCACCCATATACTGAGGTTCCTACTTTGTTAAGTAGTGGGTCGAGGTTCTATTCTTTTCATTTTCGCCTTGAAAGACTATAAGCATTTGGGTCGATATTTTCTAATATTGGTTCGTGCTTGCTTTTGAGTTCCTTCTTTCCATTCTTTCATTTACTTTAAATCGAACCTTAATAATATTCATATTTTTTAAACCCTTCATTTGAACCCCTTGAATAGCTTCCGCATATTTATTTAGAAACATTCTTTTTGAACAAACCGAACGATACTTTCTCGTAGACGATCGGGCAAACTCGCATAGACTCGACTCTCCCCGACGCGGTTCGTATCAGATTATGATGCTACACACTTTCCCTTGCACTTGACATCTCGAATGAAAAATGTTCTCGCGTTGTTGTTCGTCTTCCACACTTTGGAGACTTAGGCTTCGCTTGACGACGAGTAACTCACCTTCAATGGGTTGTTCTAAGTCCTCCTCGACTTCAAAAGTCGATTCAGGCTCGTTCTCTTCCTCGTCCTCCGTTTCAATATCACCGTCGGCCCTTATCACCATGGTACATCTATTCGGGCACTGACTCGCTATATGTCCATGACCAAGACACTTGAAGCACTTTATGTCCCTTGAATGGGTGGTGGAACTTTCAGGAGCCTTACCTTTACTTGACTCAGCAATAGGCTTATTCGCCTTAGATATTGTTGAAGAATCCTTCGTTCGATTTGTTGGAAAACCCTTGCTTGTGCTTTGGCCCCACTTAGAAGGATTGGTATTAGGATAGGCTCGGGTGGTACCTTTTCGCTTCAACTGCTTCTCCACCTTGATGGCCATGTGGACCATGTCCACAACCTCAATGTAATGTTGCAGTTCTACGACATTTGCAATCTCTCGATTAAGTCCTACTAGAAAGCGAGCCATTGTGGCTTCTCGATCTTCTTGTACATCGGCACGGATCATAGCCACTCCCATTTCTTTATAATAATCTTCCACACTCTTCGTCCCTTGGATGAGATTTTGGAGCTTTTGATGCAACTCCCGATGATAATAGGATGGAATGAATCATCGTCGCATAACCGACTTCATTTTGGTCCAAGTGGAAATGGGGTGCTCTCCGTTATACCTTCGACTAGTGGTCAACTGATCCCACCATATCATTGTGTAATTTGAAAACTCTATTGCGGCGAGTTTGACTTTCTTATTTTCAGAGTAGTTATGACAATCGAACACTAGTTTGATTTTCTTCTCCCACTCAAGGTACGCCTCGGGATCAGATTTTCCTTGGAAAGGAGGTATGGAGAGTTTAATATTCTTCAAGTCATCATCTTCCCGCCTTCGATCTACTCGTCCACGGTTTCGGGGACCTCTCCTTTCTAGGCTTATGTTAGACCCGCGATCGCTTTCATCTTCACTATGTTCGTTAACATATTCATCTTGAGCCCTTGGTTGTCTTCGTCGTTGATTGGGCCCTTCACGTCTTTGCCTAGCAACTTCAGGATATTCATCGCGTTGTCTTCGAGCCTCGACTTGGTAGAGTCGATCTTCAAGAGGATTAAGCCTTCGGTCAAGTAATCGTTCCATCTCGCGCAACAGGGCTTGCATTTGCAAATCCAGAACGTTTCTGATTGGTTGTCACCCTTGTTGTTCTTCCATGTTTTGTCCACTATTTTGGGACATCTATTCCTTTAAATATCTTCACAAACAAATCCTCTCAATTCGCTCAAAAAGAAAGAAGTTGATGACATTCACACTCGTGTTTATACTCTTAATTCGGCTTTTACCTCCCCTCAAATGTGCTCACGCTCTCTTGCCTTTTACCTCTCTTAACTTTTCTCATAATTTCTTACGCAGATTTGTTAAGGCTTAGTCCTTGGTCTAGGTGGTCGGTTCAAAAGGGGTTTACAAGAGATTGATGTATTCGGTTTAGGGTAGGCTAAAAGAGTAGGGAATTGGGTTAAAAGTGTGGCGTATTAGGGAGAATAGAATAGAAGATGGATCGAGAACTATATCAGATCAAAGCTTGACGATCAAATAACAATTGAATTACATAAATCATTTTTTTACAATTTTTTTTTAGATTTTTTTTTAACTTGTATAGCTTTTTTTTGTACTATATCAGCAAACTAAATACAATAAAAACACTTTTTTACACGATTTTTTTCTTCGGCTGCGTAGATTTTTTTGTTTTTATAGTAACAGCAACAAACTAATCAAAATGAGAAAACGTTGGTATACGAAAAAAAATTTCTATACTTTTTTTCGAATCCTACTTACTTGCGTACACTTGAACTAACCCGAGAATGATTTCATCGCACGAACTTCTCATTTTAGTAGCTCTGATACCAGATGATATGAACTGCCTCGGGAAGAGTCGAGTCGTATATGAAATGCCCTATCGTCTACAAAGAAGTGTCGTTAACTTAGTTTAGTAATTTAGATAGAAGTCGGATTTGAGAAGAAATGTGTTTGGAAGAAAAGGTATAAATGGAATGGCTCGAAAATGGTCAGTTTTGGTATGTTTTGGGTAAGAAAGAAATGGGATCGAACAAAGAATGCAAATAAGAACCAATACCGATTTGGTATCGACCCGTTATTTATATGCGCTTTTCAGTTTGGTTTAGGTTTGGTAGAGGGAACCTCGACCCACTATCTAACAAGATAGGAACCTTAGTTTAGTTTGGAACGCCACACTACAAGTAGTGATAAGTTCGGAATCAATAAAGAACACGGTTGACACAACTAGAACGCTAGGAACGCCAAACGAATCTTTGAACGAAATATAAGAAAAGTTTGCCTCACAATTTTTGCAGCATAACATTAACAAAAGTTTCAAAAGTCCTTTTACATGGAAATTGAACAAGTATTTACAGGCCTAAAGTCTAGGTAGCCGAATGGCCTTTCATACTTACAATTTAATTAAAAGAAAATTCTAGAAAAATAACTCTTAACATGCATGACTAGATTCGACTATGGGAATGATGGATGAATGCATCTTCATGCTTAAGAAAACACAAATTGAATGCATGATGTCCAATGGTCACTTGTAAGGTTCGGCCAACCTTGTTAAATGAAGCAATGTTTGGCCAAAAATTATGAATTAATTAGGATACTCCAAGGGCCAACATATGTGTGAAAACTAAATGTTGATGATGTGATCCGGCTCGGTTGATTGAGTCGATTCACTTAAGTTGCCCGATCGTCGATGAGAAGTTCGTTCGAAATTGTTTTAAGATGAAGATTGTTTTCAGTTTAAGCGGAAGACTTTTAAAAGGGTTCAAAAGATAGGCTAAATTCGGATATTTTGTAGGTTCGGTTTAATAAGAAAAGAAATAAAGTTTATATTTAATAAATAGGATGGAGATGAAAAAAATGAACTTAAGTATTAAGAACGATTCAATACTACGTAAAGTATTGCCCCGGGACTTATATTGCTTAAGGTGGGTTTAATGGAAGTCGAAGATGGACCTTGACCCATTATCTATAGAGAGGTAGGAACCAAAGGTATAAAAAGGTGGATGAACGCCACACCAGGATGGTGATAAGTTCAAAAGAGAACGATAGACGCCACTAGCACGCTAGATAAGTCAGATCGAAACTCGTACGAATTTTAGAGAGGAGAAAACTCACTCTTTGAACAAAGTTCATTCAAATGATCAAAAGTCAAAAGTCAAAAGTCCTTTACAAATGAAATCAACAAACTATTTATACTAGTTTCTTATGCTAACCGAATGGTCCATTCATGAACTTAATGATTAAGTAATGAACCTAAATTAAGACATGAACCTTCTAGAAAAATGACCAATGGTGTCCTTGTCCATGTTCGGCCGAATGGTACTTCAATGGGCAGCTTCATGGCTAAGGAAATGAACTTGAAGGCTTGGTGAATGTATGGGAGAGCAATGGACATGTCTAGGTTCGGCCAAGGTGTGAATGGACACTCCAAGAGATGCCTTTTGGCCGAATAGGTACTTAGGAGATCAATGGACAGCAACCGATGCATGTAAGTGAATATTCATGCATTCTTCCATTCATTGTATTAAATCATTCATGCATCATCCTTACGTTCATTGAACCAGCCCATTCATGAATCATCTTTAATTGTGTTCCCACATCATGCATTGTAAGTAGACGTTCATGCACCTAGCTTGAATGAATCTCCACATTCGGCTGTACCTAAAAACACACATGAACTTAATTAATTTCAAGCAAATTCAGCTGAACTAAATTAAAGTATAATGTGAACATCCTAGATAACATTGAGACAACTTAAATATTAACAAATCATAACACATAAATTCGGCTGGACAAATTTAAAACATGTAATAATTTAGACAAATTAAATGACATCTAGACACCTTTAATTCAGCCAAATCAAGACATATTAAACACTTGTAATAAATTAAGACATATTTAAAAGCTGTAATGAAACTTATTTACATGCTTATTTAAATGGTCTAAAACTCCAGCAAATAAAGTTAATTTAGCTAAAGAGCTAATAATGAGCTGAATTGAATTTAAACCAAGCTCAAACGAGCTGAATTAAGCTCATGTGAGCTAAAATAAAATTCGGTGAGCTGAACCAAGCTAAATGGAGCTTGAGGAGCTGAATTCAAGCTGAAATCAAGGGCATCCTTGACCAGGGTCATATCATTCCCTCCTTCTTTAGAACGACTTGTCCTCAAGTCGAGCCATTGGTTCACTCGATCGCAGCAACTTTTACTTAGCTTTCCTCGGTCGAACGGGATGGATTGGAATTGGGACAACTTTGTCGATCATCATAAATCTTCTCTCCTCGGAAATGTAGTCTAGTCGAATCTCTGTGGCTGAATTAACCTTAACGAAATGAAATGTGAACTTCAAATACAACCACAAAAATGGATTAAGGAATGAATTTAAATTGAAATCAAATTTTTCATACCTCAGTTCCTTATTCAACACCCAATTATCAAAACAATAGAAATTGTTCACACAAAATTGATGAAGCTTGACTTTCCCATAAAACGAACCAAAATAGATTCCGGGTTTAAAAACTTGATTTTGAGTATTCATGCCAAAATGTAGCAAAAATTTCATTAAACCAAACACGTTAAACCAATGGGACTTTTGCATACACAGGGACAAACAATTAAAACTTTTTACATTCATCAATTCATACTTGCACAAATTCATGGATTTTCCACAAAGCGTTAATTGGTGCACAAAATTGTCACAAATGAAGAATTTAATCGCCTTTCGTGAAAAACTGTCATCACGCAAAATTAAACCTTTGGTTTGTTGATTGGAACAAAAATCAACCACATTCAGGGAGTAGCAATTAATCAGACCAAAATAAGGAGAGCGTTTAGAAATTAAGTCACTAAAAAGTATTTCAACAATTTTCAAACCTGGGGGTCGTGACTCGATCGTTAACATTTCCTCATCTCTCTTACCTTTGAACTCTTGAGGCACGTTTTCATCTTCAACCTTACCTATACTGACCATATGAAAATGTCTTTCATCGGAAAGGTAGTGAAGTTGAAAATTATCGTTTGATATCTCGGGCACCTGGAAAGAAGAAACAGAACAAGAACAAGTTTCATATGGATTAGTCGAAATGCTCCTCACTTTTTCTGGTTCGTTTATCTCTTTTTCTCTCGTTTCTTTTCTAATCTCAACTTCTTTTTTCTCTTTTCATTTCCTCTCTCATTTTCACTTTTATTTTCGACCTCACTCTCTTTTTGGATTTCTTTTTCTTTTTCAATCTCTTTTTCTTTTCTTTCGATTTCTTTTTCTCGCTCGTACTCTTGTACAATCTCAATTTCTTTTTCGAATTCTTTCTCTTCATTTTCTTTTTCTCTCGCTTTTTCAATTTCATTACAATGTGCAGTCAACATGAAAGAATCAAAAATATAATCATTTGCCCCGAAGGAAGAGAAAATATTTTCATAGGCTTCTCGTCCATTTCTTCGGGAACAATCCTCCGGGAAGGACTTCTTTGAGTCATACGATGAATAACTCGTCCTCTCTCGTTTGTCATGTCGAGAAGTTGCAAGCTCTAGGTTGTCGCGTCTTGAATTCCTTGACGAATAGGAATCCCGATAAGAATCTCTTAGCGAGTAGTCTTTGGACGCGTATCGCCGTGATGATCTCGACTCCGTTTCTCGACTTGGTGGATTTTGTTTTCGTCTGGCTCTTTCCTCCACTCGATCCAATCGATCATGCAATTTATCAAATTTGATTTCACAATTCTACGTATCTCTTGCTTCAAATATTGGAAATCTGATTCGAAAAATTCTTGTGACATGATTTTTTTTTAAATGATTAAAATAAAATAGAAAGTAAATACCTCACCACAAAAATCTCACGTTTCACTCACAATGAAAATTGGATAACACTCCACTCGTGTTTACACTCGTTAAATGGCTTTTTCTCGCTCTAATGTACTCACCACTCGTGCCTTTTTCCGCTCGTCTCACTCTCGTGAATTCGTATTTTGTTTCAAGAAGACTTATTGCGGCTTAGAGGGTCGGCTTCAAATGGGTTACAAGGGATAACGTCGGGTGTAGGGTAGGCTAAACAAAATAAAATCAAGGCTAAGTGTGGCTTAGAAGATGAATAGAAAAGAATGCCAAACTTACAAACTCGAAACACTTTTTTTTATATCGAATTTTTTTTTAATTGCGTGAAATTTCACTACGGGGGATATAAAAGGGTGTAGAATGAGATTTTGGAAAAATTTCTATTGAAGTGTCTCCAGACTCTTTTTTTTTTTTTACAGATCTTTCACGTTCTTTTCGTCCGCACCTAAACCGTATGCAATTTTTTTTCTTTTTTCAATTTTTTTTTCAATTTTTTTCGAACTCTTTTTTTTTATTTTTTTGTTACTCCAATACAATAGTAAGCTAAATACAAGGGAAAAAAATTAAATTACAACTCAAATTTTTTTTGATTTTTTTTTCACGTTTCGAACCTACTTGCGGCCTTATTACGAACGTCGGCGCTCCTCGTTTTAGTAGCTCTGATACCAAATGATGTGATCCGGCTCGGTTGATTGAGTCGATTCACTTAAGTTGCCCGATCGTCGACGAGAAGTTCGTTCGAAATTGTTTTAAGATGAAGATTGTTTTCAGTTTAAGCGGAAGACTTTTAAAAGGGTTCAAAAGATAGGCTAAATTCGGATATTTTGTAGGTTCGGTTTAATAAGAAAAGAAATAAAGTTTATATTTAATAAATAGGATGGAGATGAAAAAAATGAACTTAAGTATTAAGAACGATTCAATACTACGTAAAGTATTGCCCCGGGACTTATATTGCTTAAGGTGGGTTTAATGGAAGTCGAAGATGGACCTTGACCCATTACCTATAGAGAGGTAGGAACCAAAGGTATAAAAAGGTGGATGAACGCCACACCAGGATGGTGATAAGTTCAAAAGAGAACGATAGACGCCACTAGCACGCTAGATAAGTCAGATCGAAACTCGTACGAATTTTAGAGAGGAGAAAACTCACTCTTTGAACAAAGTTCATTCAAATGATCAAAAGTCAAAAGTCAAAAGTCCTTTACAAATGAAATCAACAAACTATTTATACTAGTTTCTTATGCTAACCGAATGGTCCATTCATGAACTTAATGATTAAGTAATGAACCTAAATTAAGACATGAACCTTCTAGAAAAATGACCAATGGTGTCCTTGTCCATGTTCGGCGAATGGTACTTCAATGGCAGCTTCATGGCTAAGGAAATGAACTTGAAGGCTTGGTGAATGTATGGGAGAGCAATGGACATGTCTAGGTTCGGCCAAGGTGTGAATGGACACTCCAAGAGATGCCTTTTGGCCGAATAGGTACTTAGGAGATCAATGGACAGCAACCGATGCATGTAAGTGAATATTCATGCATTCTTCCATTCATTGTATTAAATCATTCATGCATCATCCTTACGTTCATTGAACCAGCCCATTCATGAATCATCTTTAATTGTGTTCCCACATCATGCATTGTAAGTAGACGTTCATGCACCTAGCTTGAATGAATCTCCACATTCGGCTGTACCTAAAAACACACATGAACTTAATTAATTTCAAGCAAATTCAGCTGAACTAAATTAAAGTATAATGTGAACATCCTAGATAACATTGAGACAACTTAAATATTAACAAATCATAACACATAAATTCGGCTGGACAAATTTAAAACATGTAATAATTTAGACAAATTAAATGACATCTAGACACCTTTAATTCAGCCAAATCAAGACATATTAAACACTTGTAATAAATTAAGACATATTTAAAAGCTGTAATGAAACTTATTTACATGCTTATTTAAATGGTCTAAAACTCCAGCAAATAAAGTTAATTTAGCTAAAGAGCTAATAATGAGCTGAATTGAATTTAAACCAAGCTCAAACGAGCTGAATTAAGCTCATGTGAGCTAAAATAAAATTCGGTGAGCTGAACCAAGCTAAATGGAGCTTGAGGAGCTGAATTCAAGCTGAAATCAAGGGCATCCTTGACCAGGGTCATATCAGTTGAAGAGTCTTCCAATGTGAACAAGGTGAACCGAATAGTCTTGCCATGTGAACATAGGTGTGAAACAAATTAAGGAGAGTCATAGGGAAGCTAATCGGCCAAGCTATCTTCATGCATGTGTGAATGTCCTTTGGCTGAATGGTCACCTTGAAGAATGAAGAGATAGCACACCATACATGTATGGAAACATTCATGAACCTTGAAGACATTGAATATGGTCATACATGCACTTAGCCGAACATGCACCTAAGAGATTCAAGTCCCCCAACCGTCCATGCATGATACGATCACAGCTTCCCATAAGTCAAGTCCAAGCCGAGATCCGATGGTGCTACCTCAAGGGCCGATCACAAGGGCTCGTGCAAAACAATTTAAAGAAGCCGTTATAGCTTTAGTTCAGCATGTGTGGGATGATGTCAATGCTAGACCTATCGAACCAGTTAGTGGCCATTTTGGAAATCCATGCTGAACTTTTCTACAAGTTCAGTTCAGCTCACCGAGCTCACCTTCAGTTCAAGTTAGCTCCCATGTAGCTCCACACCAGCTCATTAGCTCGGGACCAGCTCATTATCAGCTCACGAGTTTAAGCCCAGCTTGAGTTTAGTTCATGAATTAACCATCAGCTCGTGGAGTTCACTTTGAATTCATTTGACTACTATTGACTTTTTAATTAATAAGTTCAATAATTAGTTAGTTAATATCCTACATATTAAATTTAGTTCACATTAGTTATATTAAGATGTCTTAAAAGTGTTTATTGATGATAATTAAATTCGTCATAACCGAATTTAATGTTGATATATGTGTTCACATTAGTTTGAATTAATTATGTTCACATTTCTTGTAGGAACGCAATAGACATATGGAGATTAAAAGCAAGCATGAGTTTTGAAGGTGCATGGACGGTTGGGGGGCTTGAATCTCTTAGGTGCATGTTCGGCCAAGTGCATGTATGACCATATTCAATGTCTTTAAGGTTCATGAATGTTTCCATTCATGTATGGTGTGCTATCTCTTCATTCTCCAAGGTGACCATTCGGCCAAAGGGCACTCACACATGCATGAAGATAGCTTGGCCAATTAGCTTCCCCATGACTCTCCTTAATTCGTTCACACCTATGTTCACATGGCAAGACCATTCGGTTCACCTTGTTCACACTAGAAGACTCTTCAACATTCGGTTTCACACACATGATGGCCCTTGGAGTGTCCACAATTAATTCATACTTTTTGGCCAAACATTGCTTCATTTAACAAGGTTGGCTGAATCTACAAGTGACCATTGGATATCATGCATTCACTTTGAGTTTTCTTAAGCATGAAGATGCATTCATCCACCATTCCCAAACCGAATCTGGTCATGCATATTAAGAGTTATTTTTCTAGAATTTTCTTTTAATTAATGTGTAAGTATGAAAGGCCGTTCGGCTACCTAGACTTAGGCTTATAAATACTTGTTCAATTTCCATGTAAAGGACTTTTGAAACTGATGTTAATGTTATGCTGCCGAAATTGTGAGGCAAACTTTTCTTATATTTCGTTCAAAGATTCGTTTGGCATTCCTAGCGTTCTAGTTGTGTCAACCGTGTTCTTTGTCGTACCCGAACTTATCACTATTCATAGTGTGGCGTTCAACATACCGAGGTTCCTATCTTGTTAGATAGTGGGTCGAGGTTTTCCCTTACCAAACCTATAACCGAACTCAAAAGGCCTAATCAACGGGTCGATACCATTTCAGTATTGGTTCTTAAAAGTACCTTTAGTAGTTCAAACCCGTTCTCTTCTTTATCTAATCGAACCTAAACAGACCAATTTGTTCATATCCTTTTATTCCTACCTTTTCATTCCTACCATTCCATTCGTACCCCTCTTTCTACTTTGACCATACCTTCAACTCAACTAAACCTAATGTAACTTCTCGTAGACGATCAGGCAATTTACATACGACTCGACTCTTCCCGAGACGGTTCGTATCATCTGGTATCAGAGCTACCTAAAATGAGAAGCTTAGACGTTCGAAGTGGAGCATTCCTGAGGTAGGTTTAGAAAAAATAAATAAATAAATAAATAAATTTGTATACCGAAGTTTTCTCATTTCGATTAGTTTGTTATTGTTGCTATAAAAACAAAAATCTACGCAGCCGAAAAAAAATCGTGTACAAAAGTGTTTTTATTGTATTTAGCTTGTCGATATAGTACAACAAAAAAAAGTTATACAAGTTTAAAAAAATAAAAAAAATCGAAAAAAAATAAAAAAAAGTGATTTATGCAAATCAATTGTTATTTGATCGTCAAGCTTTGATCTGATATAGTTCCCGACCCTTCTTCTATTCTACTCTCCCTAATTTGCCACATTTTTACCCAATTCCCTATTCTTTCAGCCTACCCTATATCGAATACATCAATCACTTGCTATCCCTTTTGAACCGACCACCTAGACCAAGGACCGAGCCTTAACGAATCAGCTTACGAAATTACGAGAAAAGTCAAGAGAGGTAAAAGGCAAGAGAGCGTGAGCGCATTCGAGGGGAGGTAAAAGCCGAACTAAGAGTGTGATACGACCTCGGTTTAGTAATTGAACCCGAGTCGTTTAGTTCCCGATCGTAAACGAAGAAGTAGAATAGTCGAGAAGAATATAGAATATAATTGAGTTTCAAGAAGTAAAGTAAGTCCGTGCAAAGTTGGATATGGATTTGGTTTAGGTCGAAATGGTATGACTAGAATGGTCGAGTTCGGTTTAAGATTAATTAGAAAATGGTATTTGGTTTTGGTACGTTTTGGTATTTGGGAATTGGTACTAAATGGTAAAGGATTTGGTACGAAATGGTAATGGTTCAAAAAGGTCAAGAGTGAACCAACACTAAAGAAAAGTGTCGACCCGAAACTTATAGGACCAAATTGAGTTGGAACTGATTGATAAGGACCTTGACCCGATACTTAGTAAAGTATGAACCAAAGGTATCAAAGGTGAACGCCACACTCGGGTTTTAGGAGTGATAAGTTCGGAAAAGACTCGGAAAGACGCCACTAAAAGCTTAGATAAGTCTTACGGGTCTCGAACGAAATTTGAGAGAAAATGCCTCACAAATTTGGCAGCAATTCGCTAATGAAAATGTCAAAAGTCCTTTACAATGTAAAATTTCAGCTATTTATAAGCAACACCTAAGCTAGCCGAATGGTCACTTACATTCCTTAAAAATTAAGCAAATGAATCACTTAAATGAACTAGCTAGATTCGGCTGAACATGGAGCTCCATTAGACACCTTCTAGATGAAGCATTGGACTTGGAAAAACTTGGATGATGCATGGATAGCTAGGTTCGGCCAATGGGCATAAATTAGCTCATTTATGTTGCAACTTTTGGCTGAAAAGTGACCAGCAATTAAGAGGGTAATGAGCAGCCAATTCAAGTGTGAAAGCTCAACATTGAAGAGTCATGGAGTGTGAACACATGGAACCGAAAAGCCAAGATGCATCCAGCAAATGTGAAAGGATTAATTGACAGCTTTGGAGTTGGAAACATTAGCTCTCTTGACCGAATAGTCACCTAGGAATGCCAAATTCATCTCACCAATTTGATGCATGTATCTCCAGGTTCATTGAATCTATTGTGCATGCACCAAGCTAAATGAATCTCCACATTCGGCTCACCTTGCTAAATGAACCCCCACATTCGGCCAACCTACATAAATAGGAAAAACTAAGATTAATGTGGTATTTAGCTGAACTAAATTAAGAATAAAAACAAGACACATTAATTCGGTCAACAATGACACTAAAATCAGCTCATTAAATTCGGCAGCTTTAAAGCAATTTTAAATCATGTAATAAAACTTGACATATTAAAAACATGCAACAAACATATTAATAAGCTGTAATAAACTAATTAAATCGACTTAAATATTCAGCTATTAAATTAATGTCTAGTTGATATTGAGCTGAATTGAAAATGTTTGAGCTGAAGTTGAGCTAATTCGAGCTTATTGAGCTTGAAAGGAGCTGGAAACGAGCTAAATGAAGCTCCACAAAAATATAATTGAGCTACGTCCAGCTTGCAAACACGACGAGCCTCGCTTGTAGGCTGATGCAATGGCCGTTCCCAAGGGCGGGTCATATCATCCCCTTCCTCTTTAGAGCGATTTGTCCCCAAATCGGGCCACTTGCTCGCGAAGAAACTTCTATTAACAAAGACCCCTTGGTTGTTGAATTTGACAAACTTGTGCCCAGCAACCTGAAATTCATGAATAGATTGAAAATAACACCGATTAGTTACTTGCCCTCCCTCTTTAGGGCAAAGCCACTTCAAAGTGTCACCTACACAATAAAGAAATTATGAATGACACAATGAACTACAAACTTGCGAACTCTTTCCAAATTTTCATTCTCAATTGGAGGAAAAGAACTATTGCCGAATTCAAAAATATAAATAAGCCTTACCTTTCCACATTGATTTTTCAAATTCATCAAGGATCTAGACATGGGAAATAATTCTACGAATATGAACAGTTCATGCAAATAAACACATATCCCACAACACACTCCATCAAATGGATTCGAAGACTCATGAATCAAACAATTAAATCGATTGGTCAAATCTTCACCATGAAAAATCCCATCCAATGGACGAATAGATTTTAACGAATAACCACAAATCCACAAAAAGTCTTTTAAACAAAGATGTGAAAAAAATATTAATCGGTCAAAAGAAACAAGATCACTTAGTCGAATCAAGTTTTGCAAATTTAAACTTAGTACTGGCCAATAATCTTCCACTTCTTCATCAAACTTGTCATATTCACGAATGTCATCACCTTTTGAACAAAATAGAGATGTTTTTAGTTCTTCAGAAACCAAACCTTGTCTATCCTTGAGATTATAGATTTGAGGATCGGTTTTACCATTCTCTCGCAATATGAACCTTCTCTTCTCAGGAATATAATGTAATCGTAATTCCTTGTTTGGTTTAACCTGAAAAAATGAAAAGACAGGAAGACAACGATTAATCAAAACATTTTTCTTTCTCTCACTCAAATTTCTTTCACTTTCTTTTTCTTTGATCTTGTTTTTCTCACAATCTTGATTCTTTTCTTTTGAATCAATTTTCTTTTCCTTTTCACTCTCTCTCAATTTCTTTTTTTGTTCATTCAAATCTTCCAAGGATTGCTTTAATCGTTGTTGATCTTCCATCACTTGTTGTGGAGACAATGGGGCCAAAGTGATATTTTTGCCTTTGTGCTTGAACGAATATTGGTTAGAAAACCCATCGTGCTTGACTCGCCGATCAAATTGCCATGGCCTCCCAAGCAGTAAATGGCCCGCATGCATGGGCACAACGTCACACAAAATCTCGTCTTGGTACTTTCCAATTGAAAAGGGAATCAAGGCTTGTTTGGTTACCTTAAGTTCGACTCCTTCATTGAGCCATTGTAACTTGTAGGGACTCGGGTGCTTAAGGGTCGGCAAGGACAACTTCTCGATCATAAGTGTGCTTGCAACATTTGTGCAACTCCCGCCATCGATTACAACGCTACAAACCTTTCCATGAACATAACATCGGGTATGAAACAAATTCTCGCGTTGTGGTTCACCCATAGAGCTTTGCACACTAAGACTTCTTTTTACAACGAGCATTTCACCTTCAACAGCAAATTCTACTTCATCTTCATTTTCGGATGGATGTTGAACTTCTTCTTCGTTTTTGTCTACTTCATCCTCCGATTCAATCTCACCATTGGGAAGCATGATCATTGTGTTACGATTTGGGCATTGGCTTGCGATGTGCCCTCTCCCTTGGCACTTAAAACACTTAATATCACGTGTTCGGGATTGAGTATTTTCAATGGCCTTACCTTTGCTAGATTCGGCCACAGACTTGTTGGACTTCATGGGCACCACAGTTTCTTTTGATTGATTCGTTGAAACATTCTTACTTGCCCCTTGGTTCCACTTAGATGCATTCGAAGAGGAATAACCACGTACGGCTCCTTTCATTTTGAGTTGCTTTTCGACCTTGATCGCCATGTGAACCATATCGACGATCTCTACGTAGTGTTGCAACTCAACTATGTTGGCAATTTCACAGTTAAGTCTGGCTAAGAAATGAGCCATAGTTGCCTCTCGATCTTCCTCCACATCCGCTCGAATCATGGCCACTTCCATCTCCTTGAAGTAATCCTCCACGCTTCTCGTCCCTTGTGTAAGATTTTGAAGTTTTTGGTACAACTCCCGATGGTAGTACGAAGGGATGAAACGTCGTCGCATTACAGCCTTCATCTCGGACCATGTTTGGATAGGACGCTCGCCATTTCGCCTTCAGCTAGTTGTAAGTTGGTCCCACCACACCATTGCATAGTCCGAAAATTTGATAGCAGCCAACTTAACTTTCTTGGCCTCAGAATAGTTATGGCATTCAAATATAAGCTCGATCTTTTTCTCCCACTCGAGATAAGCTTCGGGTTCCGATCGGCCTTGGAATGAAGGGATTGACAACTTAATGCTTTTCAAGTCATCATCGAACCTCCCTCGATTTCGTTGGCCTCGGTTGCGTTGGCCTCTTCGTTGAACATTCGCATTGGACCCTTGATCACTTTCGTATTCAATCGACTCGGAAGATTCATCATCTAAATCAGATTGCTGTCCTCGATTTCTCGGAAGGCTTAAGGGAGTTCTCCTTCGTTAGGCTCTTCCTTCCACACGATCAAGTCTATCTTGAATCGGTTCTAACTTTTGATCGAACAATCGTTCCACCTCGCGTAGCAATGCTTGCAAATTCAAGTCCGGCACATTTCGAACAGGTTGCCTTTCTGCCATGTTTATTGTAGGACTTCTTGATATATGAAATTATAACCTCACAACAAAAACTCACAAGTCACTCAAAAAGAAAATAATTCGGCACTCCACTCGTGTTTACACTCTTTAATGGCTTTTTCTTCTCTCTCTAATGCTCTCACAACACTCGTGCCTTTTTCCACTCAATTTCCTCTCGTGATTTCGTAAGCGACTCGTCGTGACCTTATCGTAGTTCAATGGGTCGGCTTCAAATGGCTTTACAAGGGATTGATGTTAGGTTACGGGTAGGCTAAAAGAAACAAGAAAGGCTTTAGGCTAAGTGTGGCTTAGAAGATGAATAGAAAAGAATGCCAAACTTACAAACTCGAAACACTTTTTTTTGTTTTATATCGATTTTTTTAATTGCGTGAAATTTCACTACGGGGGATATAAAAGAGTGTAGAATGAGATTTTGGAAAAATTTCTATTGAAGTGTCTTTTTTACGGGGGATATAAAAGGGTGTAGAATGAGATTTTGGAAAGATTTTTTTTTTTTACGGATCTTTCACGTTCTTTTCGTCCGCACCTAAACCGTATGCAATTTTTTTTTCTTTTCAATTTTTTTTCAATTTTTTTTTCGAACTCTTTTTTTTTACGTACCTATTTCAAATTAACTTCGAGTGCTCGTACTTCTCATTTTTACCAGCTCTGATACCAAATGATACGACCTCAGTTTAGTAATTGAACCTGAGTCGTTTAGTTCCCGATCGTAAACGAAGAAGTAGAATAGTCGAGAAGAATATAGAATATAATTGAGTTTCAAGAAGTAAAGTAAGTCCGTGCAAAGTTGGATATGGATTTGGTTTAAGTCGAAATGGTATGACTAGAATGGTCGAGTTCGGTTTAAGATTAATTAGAAAATGGTATTTGGTTTTGGTACGTTTTGGTATTTGGGAATTGGTACTAAATGGTAAAGGATTTGGTACGAAATGGTAATGGTTCAAAAAGGTCAAGAGTGAACCAACACTAAAGAAAAGTGTCGACCCGAAACTTATAGGACCAAATTGAGTTGGAACTGATTGATAAGGACCTTGACCCGATACTTAGTAAAGTATGAACCAAAGGTATCAAAGGTGAACGCCACACTCGGGTTTTAGGAGTGATAAGTTCAGAAAAGACTCGGAAAGACGCCACTAAAAGCTTAGATAAGTCTTACGGGTCTCGAACGAAATTTGAGAGAAAATGCCTCACAAATTTGGCAGCAATTCGCTAATTAAAATGTCAAAAGTCCTTTACAATGTAAAATTTCAGCTATTTATAAGCAACACCTAAGCTAGCCGAATGGTCACTTACATTCCTTAAAAATTAAGCAAATGAATCACTTAAATAACTAGCTAGATTCGGCTGAACATGGAGCTCCATTAGACACCTTCTAGATGAAGCATTGGACTTGGAAAAACTTGGATGATGCATGGATAGCTAGGTTCGGCCAATGGGCATAAATTAGCTCATTTATGTTGCAACTTTTGGCTGAAAAGTGACCAGCAATTAAGAGGGTAATGAGCAGCCAATTCAAGTGTGAAAGCTCAACATTGAAGAGTCATGGAGTGTGAACACATGGAACCGAAAAGCTAAGATGCATCCAGCAAATGTGAAAGGATTAATTGACAGCTTTGGAGTTGGAAACATTAGCTCTCTTGACCGAATAGTCACCTAGGAATGCCAAATTCAGCTCACCAATTTGATGCATGTATCTCCAGGTTCATTGAATCTATTGTGCATGCACCAAGCTAAATGAATCTCCACATTCGGCTCACCTTGCTAAATGAACCCCACATTCGGCCAACCTACATAAATAGGAAAAACTAAGATTAATGTGGTATTTAGCTGAACTAAATTAAGAATAAAAACAAGACACATTAATTCGGTCAACAATGACACTAAAATCAGCTCATTAAATTCGGCAGCTTTAAAGCAATTTTAAATCATGTAATAAAACTTGACATATTAAAAACATGCAACAAACATATTAATAAGCTGTAAGAAACTAATTAAATCGACTTAAATATTCAGCTATTAAATTAATGTCTAGTTGATATTGAGCTGAATTGAAAATGTTTGAGTTGAAGTTGAGCTAATTCGAGCTTATTGAGCTTGAAAGGAGCTGGAAACGAGCTAAATGAAGCTCCACAAAAATATAATTGAGCTACGTCCAGCTTGCAAACACGACGAGCCTCGCTTGTAGGCTGATGCAATGGCCGTTCCCAAGGGCGGGTCATATCAGAGTGTAAACACGAGTGTGAGTGTCATCAAGCTTCTTTCTTTCTGAGCGGATTGAGAGGATTTGTTTGTGAGGCTATCTTAAACGAATAGATGTCCCAAAATAGTGGACAAAACATGGAAGAACCACAAGGGCGACAACCTGTCAGAAATGTTCCAGATTTGCAAATGCAAGCCCTTTTGCGTGAGATGGAACGATTACTTGATCGAAGGCTTAATCCTCTTGAAGATCGACTCTACCAAGTCGAGGCCCAAAGACAACGCGATGAATATCTTGAAGTTGCTAGGCAAAGACGTGAAGGGCCCGATCAACGACGAAGACAACCAAGGGTTCAAGATGATGTTGTTAATGAAAATAGTGAAGATGAAAGTGATCACGAGTCTAACATAAGCCTAGAAAGGAGACGTCCTCGAAACCGTGGACAAGTAGATCGAAGGCGGGAAGATGATGACTTGAAGAATATCAAACTCTCCATCCCTCCTATCCAATGTAAATCTGATCCCGAGGCGTACCTTGAGTGGGAGAAGAAAATCGAACTAGTGTTCGAATGTCATAACTACTCTGAAAATAAGAAAGTCAAACTCGCCGCAATTGAGTTTTCAGATTACGCAATGATATGGTGGGATCAGTTGACCACTAGTCGGAGGCGTAACGGGGAGCATCCCATTTCCACTTGGACTGAAATGAAGGCGGTTATGCGACGACGATTCATTCCATCCTACTATCATCGGGAGTTTCATCAAAAACTCCAAAATCTCATCCAAGGGACGAAGAGTGTGGAAGATTATTATAAAGAAATAGAAGTGGCTATGATCTGTGCCGATATACAAGAAGATCGAGAAGCCACAATGGCTCGCTTTCTAGCGGGACTTAATCGAGAGATTGCAAATGTTGTAGAACTGCAACATTACATTGAGGTTGTGGACATGGTCCACATGGCTATCAAAGTGGAGAAGCAGTTGAAGCGAAAAGGTACCACTCGAGCCTATCCTAACATCAATCCTTCTAAATGGGGCCAAAGCACAAGCAAGGGTTTTCCAACAAATCGAACGAAGGATTCTTCAACAATATCTAAGGCAAATAAGCCTATTGCCGAGTCAAGTAAAGGTAAGGCTCCTGAAAGTTCCACCGCCCGTTCAAGGGACATAAAGTGCTTCAAGTGTCTTGGTCGTGGACATATAGCGAGTCAGTGCCCGAATAGACGTACCATGGTGATAAGGGCCGACGGTGAGATTGAAACGGAGGACGAGGAAGAGAACGATCCTGAATCGAATTCCAAAGTTGAGGAGGACTTAGAACAACCTGTTGAAGGTGAGTTACTCGTCGTCAAGCGAAGCCTAAGTCTTCAAAGTGTAGAAGACGAACAACAACGTGAGAACATTTTTCATTCGAGATGTCAAGTGCAAGGGAAAGTGTGTAGCATCATAATCGATGGAGGGAGTTGCACAAACATGGCAAGCACCCTCATGGTAGAAAAGTTGGGGCTGTCAACCACCAAGCACCCGAATCCATACAAGCTTCAGTGGCTTAACGATGGCGGTGAACTCAAAGTGACAAAACAAGTCCTAGTGTCCTTTAGCATCAGGAAGTATTCTGATGAAGTATTATGCGATGTAGTGCCGATGCACGTGGGCCATTTACTTCTAGGACGACCATGGCAGTTCGACTGACGGGTGATGCATGATGGTTACACTAATAGATACTCCTTCAAACATCTTGGCAAGAATGTGACACTTGCACCCCTCACTCCGAAGCAAGTGTACGAGGATCAACAAAAACTTAAACTTTCAGTGGAACAAGCAAGAGAAAAAGAAAAGAGTGCAAAAGAGAAAATTAAGGAAAAAGAGAGAGAAAAGACTAAAAATGCGAGAGAAAATGAAAAGAAAGAAAAACAAGTAAAAAGTGGAGAGGAAAAAGAAAGGGGAAAAATGAGTGTGTTTGCGAGGGTTAGTGATATCCGGCGAGCGATGTTTTTGAAACAGCCTATGTATGTATTTGTGTACAAGGAGGCATTGTTGAATACTAACGAGTTACCTGAAAACTTGCCTGCTTCTGTATTGTCTTTGATTCAGGAATTTGAAGACATATTTCTGGACGAAATACCAAGTGGGCTGCCCCCTATCTGAGGCATCGAACATCAAATAGACTTAGTACCCGGAGCTGCACTACCCAACCGTCCTGCTTATCGGAGTAACCCCGAAGAAATGAAGGAATTGCAAAAGCAAATTACTGAACTCCTAGACAAAGGATACATTCGAGAGAGCTTAAGTCCCTATGCGGTGCCGATGCTACTTGTACCCAAGAAAGATGGGTCGTGGCGGATGTGCGTGGATTGTCGCGCCATCAACAAAATCACTATCAAGTATCGACACCCGATACCCCGTCTTGACGACATGCTTGACGAATTAAGTGGAGCCCAGATTTTCACGAAAATCGATCTTAAAAGTGGCTATCATCAAATACGAATGCGAGAAGGTGATGAATGGAAGACAGCCTTCAAAACGAAATTGGGGTTGTACGAATGGTTGGTGATACGGACGTTGCGCGCGGACCAAGATCGAGTTGCCAAGTCACGAGAAACTCCTACGAAAGCTCTAATCGAACAGATCTGAAATCAAAACAAAGAATAAGATTAAAAACAAATCAGATCTGGAAATTAAGATCCCCAAAACAATCAAGAACAGCCAAGAATCAAAGATCTTATGAATAGATGTTTTCGGAATGCAAAAACACGAAATCGATCTCCAAGATTGATTTTCAACAAGCCGAATCTGTCCAAGAACTAAACCGATGAATAAAGCCCCAAATTCCAGCAACTTGATTTTTCCTAAAATTCCAGCAACCTAAAACAATCAGTTTTGACAAGAAGAATTCGACAAGATTAATTGGGAAAGATAAGTTTAGTCGAATTTGGCTACCAAGAATGAGTACTGATCGATCTTTTTGAGTAATAAAGATGGCTGGAAATTCACAAGAAGAATAAACAAGTTAGATCAAAAGAATCGGCACAAACAGAATTTAAAAGAAAAGAATGAACAGCAAGAAATTGAAGTCCTAAAGATCCTTGAAATCCCGAAAGATTTCACAAATCTCTTCAAACGGCTCTAATCTCCCCTCCAAAGAATATTGATGGCAAGAAGAAGGTTGAAGATGGCTCCCACAATCAAAAGATTGTTAAAACAACTTCTAAAGAAAACTCAAGAGAGAATTCTTGGAGAAAATCCCAAAGAAAATTCTGCACTCAACAAATCTGAAATTTGATAGAAAAAATAATAATAAGATGATTACAAAGGGTGGCTGGCCAATGCTTATATAGGCCTCCAACAAATCCTAATCTAATTAGAAAACTTAAAAAAATTAAACTTAATTAAAAAAAAACAAAGGAAAATTCGGCCATGCATCCTATTGGGCTGTTTTGGGCCGAATTCAACATGTGATATTCCTAAAACTTACAAATTAACTTAAACAACTAAAATGTTTACAAATTGGGCCCTTTGACATTTTGGCTTGATTTTCAACTAAATATGTATGGATTTATTGATTGGGCTGGGAATTTGCTTATTGGGCCTCGCCTTTAAGAATTTGGGCTTATGATCCATCTCCTACCGAAATTGGGTCGTTGACGCTCGTAATGGAGATCCAACGCGCTTTGGCTGCAAGATTCAGTTTCTTGGACCAAGATTTCCAAGATTTGAAATCTTGATTTTCTTGATTCTTGAAATCGCTCCGAACAGCAAAATTGGGCCAAGATTCGATTCCTTGATTTTCTTGAAAACAAGAAAGTGAATCTTGATTTTCTTGATTTGAGCCCATCACCTTCTTAAGCTTGGGTTGGGCCTTTGTGACTCGTATCATTCCCCCCTTCCTCAAAAAGATTCGTCCTCGAATCTAAAAAATCAAATGAACTCGACTTTCCTCGATCGAACGGGACTAATGGCAATTGAGTCCACTGAAAAGAATAGCCATGAAATAGTAAATAGCAACGCAAACAAGCTTGTAGTCCAATTATAAGCATAATAGAACAGGTATAACGCATGTGAATGGACAGATTCAGATTACCATGCCTTAATCGACGGTCTATAGATTCACTCACACATGCATTATCAAAAACAAGAATCTTTTTATCAACCATCAAAATAGATTTATCATCAATAAATAAAATAGGACAGTCAAGCACGTTTCGATCTAAGTGTTCATCAACACGATCTTTGTCGCTATCCGAGGAGTACAAAAGTGTTTCAAAGGTTTCAAGCATCTTACCTTGATAAGCAAAAGAATAAGGGTCGATTTTACCTTTTTCATTTAAAACAAACCTTCGCTCATCGGGGGCATAGTGTAGTCGAATCTCCGTTGTTGAGTTAACCTTTGTCAAATGGAACTCAAACTTCATGTACAACCACATAAACTGTTTAAGGCACGAATATAAATTGAAAACAAATTTGGAAAATTTCGTTACCTTATTCTCCAAAACAGATTTGGACAAATTCGAGGATTTTACACAAGGTAAATCAAGAGAATAACAAATCACGCTTCTTTTCGTAATGACTTTATCAACCACAATCGAAGAGTAACAATTAATCGGATCAAAATGAGGGGATCTTTTAAGAACTAAGTCACCAAAAGTTTGATCAATAATTTTCAAATCTGCACTGGACTCGGTTTCTAAAATTTCCTTACCTCGCTTACCTTCGGGATCATGTAGTGTGATTTCATCTTTGCCTAAGTTGATCGTATGAAAGCATCTTTCATTTGAGAGGTATTGAAGTTGAAAGTTATCTTTCGATCTTTCGGGAACCTGAAAAGTAGCAACACAAGAAAAATTCATATCTTGGTTAGTGGAAACATTCCTCACTACCCTTTCCACGTCTTTTTCTAATTCATTTTCTCTTCTTTCTGCAATTTCTTTTTCACTCTCAATCTCTTTTTGCTCTTTTTCATTCTCTTTTCTTTTTCCTCACTTGTTTTAACAGAATTTTTCAGTTTGATTTGGTCCTCATGGACTTGTTCCGGAGTGAGCGGCACTAAGGTGAGTTTCTTTCCTTGATGCTTGAAAGAATACCTATTGGTACGACCATCGTGAGTGATTTTTCGATCCAGCTGCCATGGTTCTCCTAGCAACAAATGGCAGGCTTGAATAGGCATTACGTCGCACACAACTTCGTCTTGATACTTACCGATAGAAAAGGCGATGCGCACTTGTTGAGTGACCCTAAATTGGCCTTCGTTGCTAAGCCCTTGTAGTTGATAAGGTTGTGGATGCTTGGTAGTGGTTAAGCAAAGCTTTTCCACCATCGTCGTGCTGGCTATGTTCGAGCAACTTTCACCATCAATAATAACTCTACAAAGCTTACCTTGTAAATGGCAGCGAGTATGAAAGAGATGTTCTCGTTGCTGTTCGCTCTTTGGTTTTGCCAAAGATGATTGTCCACGATCATGAAAATCATCATCCATTCTAGGGACACATTGAGGGCTGCACCTATAGGGCTGGTTATCCCTATCTTCCTTAATTGGATCTCGATATTGATGTTTTTATTCACTCGTACCTCATTCAAAGTAGTATTCAATGCTTGAAGTGTAGCATTTATTTGTGTGATTGCAGCAGTATGTCCGTCTAACTGTTGTTGGACTTTCATAAGTGCATCATTATTATCACCTTTAGACATCTTCAAAACCTGTAAAAAATAAACACTCAACACTCAAAAATAAAAGTTAGCAAACCTCACCATTAATCACTCAAAAAGAAAAATCAAATTCTCAATGAGGTCGAATTCAATCTTGTGAGTTCTTTATCAGAGTTTATATCAACCAATTAGAGAGTGTGAACCAAACTACCAAAGAATCCTAATTTGCACTAGGATGCCAAAAATTGACGAGACACCAAGTGATTCGTGTTGCACCGAGGAAGGAGTTGTGCACACGTGTAAATCCTACTAACACAAGAAACAAGAAGGTGTTAGATAACGTAACGGAAGAATAAAAGCAAACAAATGAAAACCTACAGCTAAGAATCAATAAAAATTGCTGAAAACAGAAAACCCGAAAAACTGCAGAGTAACTTGACAACTTCGTTCGAGGTGTTCCCAATCTCTAAAAATCACGAAATTAAATCTGGAATGTCCTTAAATATTGAATTTTTGATCTGGAAATTTTGGGCACCAAATTCAACCCGCTAAATCTTTTTTAAAATTTTTATTGAATTTCGTATTTTTTTATTTTTTTGACTTTTTTGACTGATTTTTTTGTGGGAATAATTTTTTTATATTCAATCACAGTGCCAAAAACATGTATGTAAAATTTCAGATCAATCGGACAACGTTTACCCACTCAAATGAATTTTTTTTGAACAATTTTTCTGGGTAAAACCGCTGTTTGTGCTTTAAAAAAATAGAGATCAGTTTAGAAATCAACCAAGAACACCCAAAACGCCCAAAATCTGATACCAAATGATACGGACGTTGGGCGCGGACCAAGATCGAGTTGCCAAGTCACGAGAAACTCCTACGAAAGCTCTAATCGAACAGATCTGAAATCAAAACAAAGAATAAGATTAAAAACAAATCAGATCTGGAAATTAAGATCCCCAAAACAATCAAGAACAGCCAAGAATCAAAGATCTTATGAATAGATGTTTTCGGAATGCAAAAACACGAAATCGATCTCCAAGATTGATTTTCAACAAGCCGGATCTGTCCAAGAACTAAACCGATGAATAAAGCCCCAAATTCCAGCAACTTGATTTTTCCTAAAATTCCAGCAACCTAAAACAATCAGTTTTGACAAGAAGAATTCGACAAGATTAATTGGGAAAGATAAGTTTAGTCGAATTTGGCTACCAAGAATGAGTACCGATCGATCTTTTTGAGTAATAAAGATGGCTGGAAATTCACAAGAAGAATAAACAAGTTAGATCAAAAGAATCGGCATAAACAGAATTTAAAAGAAAAGAATGAACAGCAAGAAAGTAAATTGAAGTGCTAAAGATCCATGAAATCCCGAAAGATTTCACAAATCTCTTCAAACGGCTCTAATATCCCCTCCAAAGAATATCGATGGCAAGAAGAAGGTTGAAGATGGCTCCCACAATCAAAAGATTGTTAAAACAACTTCTAAAGAAAACTCAAGAGAGAATTCTTGGAGAAAATCCCAAAGAAAATTCTGCACTCAACAAATCTGAAATTTGATAGAAAAAATAATAATAAGATGATTACAAAGGGTGGCTGGCCAATGCTTATATAGGCCTCCAACAAATCCTAATCTAATTAGAAAACTTAAAAAAAATTAAACTTAATTAAAAAAAACAAAGGAAAATTCGGCCATGCATCCTATTGGGCTGTTTTGGGCCGAATTTAACATGTGATATTCCTAAAACTTAAAAATTAACTTAAACAACTAAAATGTTTACAAATTGGGCCCTTTGACATTTTGGCCTGATTTTCAACTAAATATGTATGGATTTATTGATTGGGCTGGGAATTTGCTTATTGGGCCTCGCCTTTAAGAATTTGGGCTTGTGATCCATCTCCTACCGAAATTGGGTCGTTGACGCTCGTAATGGAGATCCAACGCGCTTTGGCTGCAAGATTCGGTTTCTTGGACCAAGATTTCCAAGATTTGAAATCTTGATTTTCTTGATTCTTGAAATCGCTCCGAACAGCAAAATTGGGCCAAGATTCGATTTCTTGATTTTCTTGAAAACAAGAAAGTGAATCTTGATTTTCTTGATTTGAGCCCATCACCTTCTTAAGCTTGGGTTGGGCCTTTGTGACTCGTATCAGTTGGTTAATGCCATTCGGCCTTACAAATGCTCCCAGCACTTTTATGAGATTGATAAACCATGTATTACGTGCGTTTATTGGTAAATTTTGTGTTGTATACTTTGACGATATCTTGGTCTACAGCAAAACTTTAGAGGAGCACGTACCACATTTACGAGCGGTGTTGGAAACTTTACGAAAAGAGGTATTGTATGCTAATCTCAAAAAGTTTTCATTTTGCACTGATAAAGTCGTGTTTTTAGGTTATGTCGTGAGTGCCAACGGTTTGGAGGTGGATCAAGAAAAAGTTCAAGCGATTCAAGAATGGCCACGTCCGACGAACATTAGCCAAGTTCAAAGCTTCCATGGATTGGCTAGCTTCTACCGTCGATTTGTGCCCAACTTTAGTACCATTGCAGCACCCTTAACAAGCGTGATTAAGAAAAACTCCGCATTTCACTGGTCTGAAGATCAAGAACGTTCATTTAATTTGATTAAAGAATGTCTTGTGAAAGCTCCTCTATTGTCCCTTCCAGATTTTACTAAAACATTTGAAATTGAGTGTGACGCTTCAGGTGTAGGGATCGGAGCTGTGTTGACCGAAGATGGAAGACCGATGGCGTACTTCAGTGAGAAATTAAGTGGCGCTTCCCTCAATTATCCGGTGTATGACAAAGAGATGTATGCCTTGATTCGATCACTTGAAACCTGGCAGCACTATCTAAGACCGAAGGAGTTCGTGATTCATTCCGATCACGAAGCACTTAAGTTTATTAAAGGTCTGCATAAACTCAACAAACGACATGCAAAATGGGTCGAGTATTTAGAATCATTTCCCTACGTCATCAAATACAAGAAAGGTAAAGAAAATGTAGTGGCTGATGCCTTGTCACGGAGATATACCTTATTGACCACTCTTGATTCTAAGTTACTTGGTTTTTATCATATGAAAGAGTTGTATGCTAATGATGAGGATTTTGGAAATATATATGCTGCTTGTGAAAATGGGTCTTTTGAGAAATTTTTCAGGTACGAAGGGTTTCTTTTTAAAGAAAATAGGTTGTGTATACCACAAGGCTCCATTCGAGAGTTACTTGTGTTGGAGGCGCGTAGTGGTGGCCTAATGGGACACTTTGGAATAAGCAAGACATTGTCGACCCTCCATGAACATTTTTATTGGCCGTGAATGCAGAGAGACGTGGAGCAGATCTATGAACGCTGCCTAATTTGTAAACGAGCTAAGTCGAAGGTCCAACCTCATGGACTTTACACACCACTTCCCATTCCCGACACCCCGTGGACCGATGTCTCTATGGATTTTATTCTTGGATTACCAAAAACTAAGACAGGGAAGGACTCAATCTTTGTTGTAGTCGATAGATTCTCTAAAATGTCACATTTTATTTCTTGTGCTAAAACTGATGACGCTGTGCATATTGCTAATTTGTTTTTTAGGGAAATTGTACGACTGCATGGATTACCAAGAACGATTGTTTTCGATTGAGATACAAAGTTCTTGAGTCACTTTTGGAAGACATTATGGGGAAAACTTGGGACGAAGTTATTGTTTTCAACCACTTGTCATCCCCAAACGGATGGCCAAACTGAGGTGGTAAACCGAGTTTTGTCAACTTTGTTGTGAGCGTTGGTACAAAAGAACCTCAAGACATGGAAAGAATGCTTACCCCACATCGAGTTCGCTTATAATCGCTCTATTCACTCAGCAACCAAATTCTCTCCTTTTGAGACTGTCTATGGATTTAATCCTCTTATCCTCTTGATTTATTACCTTTTCCTGTTGATCAATTTGTCCATACAGATGCAAGGAAAAAGGATGAATTTGTCAAGGAATTACATAGGAAAGTTCGAGAGAATATTGAATCTCGAACCGAGCAATACGTCCAACGAGCCAACAAAGGACGAAAACGAGTTGTATTTGAACCCGGAGACTGGGTCTGGGTGCACATGAGAAAAGAAAGGTTTCCAGCTCAACGAAGATCTAAGTTGTTGCTGCGAGGAGACGGCCCCTTCCAAGTCTGATACGGCCACGCCTTGGGCACACTTTTGGACCAGCTCCCTAAGCATTGTTTGCAAATCCATGCAAGCTGAATTAGTTCAATTCCTTCTCATTGAGCTCTGTTTAGCTTGTTTCCAGCTCACTCGAGCTCAAGTCAACTCATTCAAGCTCAATTCAGCTCAATCTTAACCCAATGAGCTTATTTTTAGCTTTCTTTAGCTTGCATTTATTTTCCTGAAATAAATCATTTAATTTGTCTTTAGTTGAATTAGTTGTTTATTTTAAGTTAATTAATTTGTTAAATCTGGACAAATAATTAATTAAGTGTTTTAATTATATCTAAATTAAATACTTAATTAATTATGATGTTTTAAATATGTATGAAATTGTTAATATGTATGGCCAAATTTAATGTGCAAATTATTGAGTTCATATGCTGCTAATTTAATGTGTTTGAAATGCATTTAACTTGCTGATTTAATTTGCTGCAGGTTCATGAACGGATTGGTGCAATGTATGGGAGTGTGCATGCACAATTGAGGTTCAATGGATGGCATTTAAAGGAGCACATGCATTTGGGACGTTCATGCAAGAGGGAGTTGCTGAAAGTTCATGTATTTGAAGATTCATGGATCATATTTATGGGGGAAAATACATGGGACGTTTCATGCATGATTCAGGCATTTTCAAGATGACCATTCAAGTATTTTAGGCACATTAATGCCTCATTCAGCCAAGGGAGATGTAGGATCATTAAAGAGCTGCACATTCATGGAATTATGGAGATTCTTCAAGGCTAAGGATGCATGAATGCATCAAGTGAAGCATCATGATGGTTCGGCCAATTCATGTACCATCTTCAAGCATGAACTGAATTTTAATGCTATTTGTGTGAACATGTTAAATACCTGTGTGAACAGAATTTAAGTTAGTGATACGACCATGCCCCGGGCACACTTTTGGATCAGCTCCCTAAGCATTGTTTGCAAATCCATGCGAGCTGAATTAGTTCAATTTCATTTCGTTAAGCTCCGTTTAGCTCGTTTCCAGCTCACTCGAGCTCAAGTCAACTCATTCAAGCTCAATTCAGCTCAATCTTAACCCAATGAGCTTATTTTTAGCTTTCTTTAGCTTGGATTTATTTTGCTGAAATAAACCATTTAATTTGTCATTAGTTAAATTTGTTGTTTATCTTAAGTTATTTAATTTGTTAAAATATGGACAAATAATTAATTAAGTGTTTTAATTATATCTAAATTAAATACTTAATAAATTATGATGTTTTAAATATGTCTGAAATTGTTAATATGTATGGCCAAATTTAAATGTGCAAATTATTGAGTTCATATGCTGCTAATTTAATGTGTTTGAAATGCATTTAACTTGCTGATTTAATTTGCTGCAGGTTCATGAACGGATTGGTGCAATGTATGGGAGTGTGCATGCACAATTGAGGTTCAATGGATGGTATTTAAAGGAGCACATGCATTTGGGACGTTCATGCAAGAGGGAGTTGCTGAAAGTTCATGTATTTGAAGATTCATGGATCATATTTATGGGGGAAAATACATGGGACGTTTCATGCATGATTCATGCATTTTCAAGATGACCATTCAAGTATTTTAGGCACATCAATGCCTCATTCAGCCAAGGGAGATGTAGGATCATTAAAGAGCTGCACATTCATGGAATTATGGAGATTCTTCAAGGCTAAGGATGCATGAATGCATCAAGTGAAGCATCATGATGGTTCGGCCAATTCATGTACCATCTTCAAGCATGAACTGGATTTTAATGCTATTTGTGTGAACATGTTAAATACCTGTGTGAACAGAATTTGAGTTAGTGTGAACAACATAGATGCCGAATATCAATAGGCATTTTAGGCTTATAAATAGATTACTTGTTTATTGTAAAAGGTTACAGAATTTGATTATTGAAAACTTGATTGTGAGGTTTCCTCCTATCCTATTTCGTACGAGTCTCGTTCTGACTTATCTAGCTTGCTAGTGGCGTCAACCCGACTTCTTGAACTTATCACCATCCTGGTGTGGCGTTCATCCACCTTTTTATACCTTTGGTTCCTACCTTTCTATAGGTAACGGGTCAAGGTCCATCTTCGACAATCCATTAAACCCACCTTAAGCAATATAAGTCCCGGGGCAATACTTCATATAGTATTGAATCGTTCTTCGCTTGAGTTCTATTTTTCCATTCCATTTTAACTATTAAATTATAAACAATATTTCTTTATTTCACCGAGCCTATCAAACATCTACCCAAACCATCTTTTGAACCCATTTTCTCAACTTCCGCTATAAAAAATCATCTAACTCCATCTATCTACAAAATCGAACAAACTTCTCATCGACGATCGGGCAATCAAGTGAATCGACTCAATCAACCGAGCCGGATCACATCATTTGGTATCAGAGCTACTAAAACGAGGAGCGCCGACGTTCGTAATAAGGCAGCAAGTAGGTTCGAAACGTGAAAAAAAAAATCAAAAAAAAATTTTGAGTTGTAATTTAATTTTTTTCCCTTGTATTTAGCTTACTATTGTATTGGAGTAACAAAAAAAATCAAAAAAATTCGAAAAAAAAATTGATTGAAAAAAAAATTCAAAAAAAAGTAAAAAAAAATCGAGCAAAAAAAAGAAAAGAAAAAAAAAGGGTGAGCAAAAAAAATCAAGTTAGAAAAAAAAAGTGAAAAGTCTTGCGAGTTTTTATCATTATCACTTATTACTCCGATCATCAAGTTTCCCTTCCTACCATTATTTACCATCCCAACGCCACATTTTAAACCAATTTTCTTCTTTGTTCAGCCTACCCTACACCCGACATTATCCCTTGTAACCCATTTTGAAACCGACCCTCAAGCAGCAAATTAAGTCTATCGAGACGAATTACGAATTTGTGAGACGAGGTTGAGTGGTAAAAGGCAAGAGAGCGTGAGTACATTAGAGTGAGCAAAAGCCTAAAAGAGAGTTCAAACTCGAGAGTGAGTGAATTTTTCTTTTTGAGTGAATTTGTGAGGTTTGTGGTAAGGTATTTATTTTCTTTATTTTTTTTAACATTTTCTTTTCCATTACTTAATCATGTCTCGAGAAACATTTTCCGAATTAGAATTCCAATATTTGATGCAAGAAATGCGTAGAATGGTGAAATCAAAATTTGATAAGTTGCATGATCGATTGGATCGAGTGGAGGAAAGAGCCCGATGGAAGCCAAACTCACCGGGTCAAGAGACGAAGACAAGATCATCACGAAAGCACACATCCAATGATTATTCGAGAAGAGATTCATACCATGATTCCTATTCAATGAGGAACTCAAGACGAAGCAAAGCAAGTTTTGAGTTTGAAGCTTTTCAAGGTGACGAACGAGAAATCACAAGTAGTCATTCGTATGCACCAAGGTATTCATCTGCCAAGAATCAATCTCGAAGAGGTGATCATTTTTTGTATGAAAGTCGATCCAATTATACCCAACAAGAGTCATTTAGTGCTGATTCATTTGTAACATCTCCATCCTATAATGAAGGAGCGAGGCAAAAAGAAAAAGAAATAAGAAGAAAAGAAAGACAAGAAATGTTGATGAGAGAAAATGAGCATATATGGAATGAAATCGAGAGACGAAAAAAAGAAATGAAAGAAAAGGAACAAGAAATTGAAAAAGAGAGTGAGATTGAAGAAAGAAACGAGAGTGTAAAAGAAACGAGTGTCATGGAAAAAGAAATTGAGATTGAAAAAGGATGTGAAAAAGAGAAAGAAATCGAAAAAGAAATTGAGATTGAACAAAAGTGTGAGGAAAAAGAGAAAATTGAAAAAGAAAGAAAAGACAATGAGTTAGAAAAACAAACGAGAGAAAAGGAGGCAAAAGAGCAAGAAAAAGTGAGGAATCTGTTTACTAAACCACATGAGAATTTGTCTTGTTTTGTTTCCTCTTTTCAGGTCTCCGGAAGGCCAAGTGACGATAATTTTCAACTCCAATACCTCTCGAAGGAGAGAAGGTTCATTTTGGCTGAAAAAGATAATGTTCTCAACGATCCTAGTTCGCCTATGCCAAAAGGTAAGCAAGGTATGAATGTTGAAAATTTTAAAGCACTTCTACCTTACTCGATTTTTGATGGACACACTGTTGATGATTTGGTCTTTAGAAAGAATCTGAACTTTGACGTGGCTATTTGTCATTCTTTGATTGATGATGATCCATTTGTTTTGTCTAATGATAAGAAGATTCTTGCTTTTGAAAAATATCATTTTGATGGTATTGGTTGTTTATCTTTAACTTGCAATGGAATGCATGTTTTGGATGCGCAAGATGAAAGTCCATATAAAATGTTCATTCTCACTGATCATGTTGAAAAGGAATGGAAATGTATTGATGAATATGCCATTGGCAAGATTTTTGATGAAGAGCGAATAAATCAACACCAACAAAATCTGGAATTGTGTGATCAAAAGTTGACATATCATCTGCTTGGTTGTGTTGATCATGTGGATTATCTAATTTTTGGTGTGAAATTTCCATGTTTTTGTAAATCTTTTCGAATGAAATTTAAAGGGTTTGCTTGTTTGAATTTGAGTATGTTAACACCCTCGTTGTTTAATTTGTGTAAATTGTTGGAGATAAAAGGACTCTTTTTGCCATTTGGATCGAGTAGTCAAAATCATGTCTTTAATCCCGGAGTTTGCTATTATGAATCATCCATGAAAGAAAGCAAGTGATACGAGCTCGTTTCGGATGTAAAGACGAGTCGTAATCTTTCCCGATCGAAATTAGGTAGTGTCGGAATTGAATCAAATTCAAGTCTTGGTGTTTGAAGTTGGATGGCTTTAGGAACAAAGGAGTTTGATGGGTTGTTGTTTGCTGGGTAATTCAATGAAACAAGATCGAACCCTTATTATCAAATAAGGACCCGGGCTTAAGGTTTCAAAGAAAGAAATGGAAATAGGATAAAAACTGAGACCCTCTATTTAGCAAAATAGGAACCTACGGTATGAAGAACGCCACACCAATGGGTGATAAGTTCGAACAAAGTCAGATTGACGCCACTCGTTGAAGATAAGTCAATTTGAGCTTTGGAGAATAAAGAGAGTGAATTTCTCACTAAAATTATATTTCATTCAGAAATTTGGCAAAAAGTCCTTTTACAAGAAATTCAAGAACTATTTATAGCTTAAGTGACTAGTAGCCGAATAGTCAAGTTCAATACTTAAAAACTAAGTAAACATTGAACTAATTTTGAGCTAAGATCCATGAATGGTCTTGAATCAATGTTCGGCTGAATATAGACCAAGGAAGAGCTTCAACGAACTTGGAAAATTGGCAGCAGCTACATTCGGCCAATGGAGTTTAATAAGGTCAATAATGAAGCAACTCTTGCTGAAAAATTACCATCATTAATTAGCAACTTGAACAGTCATTTGGAAGTGTGAATGGACAGTTTTGAATGACCATAAGGTGTGAACATCATGAACCGAATAGCCACAATGTACCCAGCAATGTGAAGGAAATAAATGGCAGCTTTGGAGAATGGAAAATCATCTCTTTTGGCCGAATGGTCACTTAGAGAACTTCAACAATCAGCACACCATCTTTAATATAGTCCATGCATGTATCATTTGGTGCATTGAACCCAACATGCATGCATCTTCACATCCATTGAATCTTCATGTATGAATCTGCCCAATGAATCTTCAAATTCGGCTGTACCTAAAAACACACATGAACTTAATTAATTTCAATCAAATTAAGCTGAACTAAGTAAATACATAATGTGAACATCCTAATTTAACATTGAAACAACTTAAATATTAATAAAGCATGACACAAATTCGGTTGAACAGATTTAAGACATGTAATAATTTAGACAAACTAAATGAAATCAAGACATCTTTAATGTAACTAAATTAAGACATATTAAACACTTATATTAAATAAAAACATATTAATAAGCTGTAATAAGACTTAATTAAATGCTTATTTAAATGGTTTAAAATCCAGCAGCAATTTAATTAGCTAGAACGAATTTCAACTTCAAAGAAGTTGAAAATATTCAGCTCGTCTTTAAGCTCTTTGCTTTCATTTTCCTCAATCCGTTCCACCAATGCTAAAATAGCAACTTTAAATCGTTTAGCTCTAGCTCGCGTTATTGGACCAATGGGCAGCTTAATAGCTTCTTGTTCGTTCTCCATTTGGTTCGTAGGCAAGCTCACATCAGCAAGCATCATAAATTTTGTTTGAATGAATGTGTAAACAATTTTTGTTTGTATGATACTTTGTCTTTAAGTTTGAAATTGAGCCATGTGAATCTTGTTGGTTTGTTAAGTCAAAATCAAAATTTTGTTTTCAGAGGATGTTCTCAACTGTGGACTAAAAGATCCGAACATGTTTTGAATGATAATGATTTTGAGTTGCTTAGTGCTCTTTCTATGAAGTCGGTCATGAAATTGCCAAATCAAATTGAAATGGCAAGAGAAAATTTTGTCTTTGACCCCGGTGAACACCATTCTATATCATTGCCTAAGGTAATCGAACCATGGAAAGTTGACTTCCAAAACCATAGCTATCAAATGCCTTGTGATTTATGTTTGTTTCCATCGAAGAAAAAGGTAAGAACGATTTCTATTTTTGACCCCGGTATTGGATTATTTGTTCAAACTGTGAATCAAATCTCAAAAAGTTCCGTTGTGTTTAATCTTCATCGTTTCACTAATTCGTTTTATTCTTTTAAAGGTGACAATGTGAAGTGGTACCCTCCTAAAGAGGGAAGGATGCGAATGAGCTTCTTTTGATCCGAGTTAATTGTGGCTTTCAGAATCTTCAACGATTTTTCGCGAGTAAATGGCCCGATTTGGGGACAAATCGCTTTAAAGAGGGAGGGGATGATACGACCATGCCCCGGGCACACTTTTGGATCAGCTCCCTAAGCATTGTTTGCAAATCCATGCGAGCTGAATTAGTTCAATTTCATTTCGTTAAGCTCCGTTTAGCTCGTTTCTAGCTCACTCGAGCTCAAGTCAACTCATTCAAGCTCAATTCAGCTCAATCTTAACCCAATGAGCTTATTTTTAGCTTTCTTTAGCTTGCATTTATTTTGCTGAAATAAACCATTTAATTTGTCATTAGTTAAATTAGTTGTTTATCTTAAGTTAGTTAATTTGTTAAAATCTGGACAAATAATTAATTAAGTGTTTTAATTATATCTAAATTAAATACTTAATAAATTATGATGTTTTAAATATGTCTGAAATTGTTAATATGTATGGCCAAATTTAAATGTGCAAATTATTGAGTTCATATGCTGCTAATTTAATGTGTTTGAAATGCATTTAACTTGCTGATTTAATTTGCTGCAGGTTCATGAACGGATTGGTGCAATGTATGGGAGTGTGCATGCACAATTGAGGTTCAATGGATGGCATTTAAAGGAGCACATGCATTTGGGACGTTCATGCAAGAGGGAGTTGCTGAAAGTTCATGTATTTGAAGATTCATGGATCATATTTATGGGGGAAAATACATGGGACGTTTCATGCATGATTCATGCATTTTCAAGATGACCATTCAAGTATTTTAGGCACATTAATGCCTCATTCAGCCAAGGGAGATGTAGGATCATTAAAGAGCTGCACATTCATGGAATTATGGAGATTCTTCAAGGCTAAGGATGCATGAATGCATCAAGTGAAGCATCATGATGGTTCGGCCAATTCATGTACCATCTTCAAGCATGAACTGGATTTTAATGCTATTTGTGTGAACATGTTAAATACCTGTGTGAACAGAATTTAAGTTAGTGTGAACAACATAGATGCCGAATATCAATAGGCATTTTAGGCTTATAAATAGATTACTTGTTTATTGTAAAAGGTTACAGAATTTGATTATTGAAAACTTGATTGTGAGGTTTCCTCCTATCCTATTTCGTACGAGTCTCGTTCTGACTTATCTAGCTCGCTAGTGGCGTCAACCCGACTTCTTGAACTTATCACCATCCTGGTGTGGCGTTCATCCACCTTTTTATACCTTTGGTTCCTACCTTTCTATAGGTAATGGGTCAAGGTCCATCTTCGACAATCCATTAAACCCACCTTAAGCAATATAAGTCCCGGGGCAATACTTCATATAGTATTGAATCGTTCTTCGCTTGAGTTCTATTTTTCCATTCCATTTTAACTATTAAATTATAAACAATATTTCTTTATTTCACCGAGCCTATCAAACATCTACCCAAACCATCTTTTGAACCCATTTTCTCAACTTCCGCTATAAAAAATCATCTAACTCCATCTATCTACAAAATCGAACAAACTTCTCGTCGACGATCGGGCAATCAAGTGAATCGACTCAATCAACTGAGCCGGATCACATCAGTTAGTGTGAACAACATAGATGCCGAATATCAATAGGCATTTTAGGCTTATAAATAGCTTACTTGTTTATTGTAAAAGGTTACAGAATTTGATTATTGAAAACTTGATTGTGAGGTTTCCTCCTATCCTATTTCGTACGAGTCTCGTTCTGACTTATCTAGCTCGCTAGTGGCGTCAACCCGACTTCTTGAACTTATCACCATCCTGGTGTGGCGTTCATCCACCTTTTTATACCTTTGGTTCCTACCTCTCTATAGGTAACGGGTCAAGGTCCATCTTCGACAATCCATTTAATCCACCTTGAGCAATATAAGTCCCGGGGCAATACTTCATATAGTATTGAATCGTTCTTCGCTTGAGTTCTATTTTTCCATTCCATTTTCACTATTAAATTATAAACAATATTTCTTTATTTCACCGAGCCTATCAAACATCTATTCAAACCATCTTTTGAACCCATTTTCTCAACTTCCGCTATAAAAAATCATCTAACTCCATCTATCTACAAATTTGAACAAACTTCTCGTTGACGATCGGGCATCTTAAGTGAACCCGACTCCATCAACCGAGCCGGATCACATCATTTGGTATCAGAGCTTGCAAAACAAGGAGCACCAACGTTCGTAACAAGGCCGCAAGTAGGTTCGGAACGTGAAAAGAAAAATAAAAAAAATTTTGAGTTGTAATTTAATTTTTTTCCTTCCTTGTATTTACCTTACTATTGTATTGGAGTATCACAAAAAAAACGAAATTCAAAAAAAAAGAAGTGAGCAAAAAAAGAAAAAAAAGTAAAAGAAAAGAACAAAAAAAAAGTGAAAAGAATTGCGAGTTTTATTTTCATCTCTTATTACTCCGATCATCAAGTTTCCCTTCCTACCATTATTTACCCATCCCAACGCCACACTTAAAACCAATTTTCTTCTTTATTCAGCCTACCCTACACCCGACATTGTCCCTTGTAACCAATTTGAAACCGACCCTCAAGCAGCAAATTAAGTCTACCGAGACAAATCACGAAATTGTGAGAAGAGGTTGAGTGGAAAAAGGCACGAGTGAAATTACATCAAAGAAAAAGCCAAAATTTGAATGTAAACACAAGTACGAGTGAAAATCATTATTTCCTTTTCGAGCGAATTTGTTAGGTTTGTGGTAAGGTATTTATTTTCTTTATTATTTTTTTCTAACATCTTCTTGTCATTACTTAATCATGTCTCGAGAAACATTTCCCGAATCAGAATTCCAATATTTGATGCAAGAGATGCGTAGAATGGTGAAATCAAAATTTGATAAATTGCATGATCGATTGGATCGAGTGGAGGAAAGAGCCCGATGGAAGCCAAACTCACCGGGTGAAGAGACGGAGACAAGATCATCACGAAGGCACACATCCATTGATTTTTTGGGAAGAGATTCATACCATGATTCCTATTCAACGAGGAACTCAAGACGAAGCAAAGCAAGTTTTGAGTTTAAAGCTGATATAGCCACGCTTCAAGTCTAACCTAGCTCGAGCAAGGAGCCTTTGGAGCTGCCTCAAGGTCCAATCACCCGATCACGAGCTAAACAATTCAAGGAGGCTGTTTCGGCCTTAGTAGATCAAGTTTGGGGCGAGACTTTGGTTGGACGCATTGACGAAGCTTGGACAAACTCGATGAGCCTTCCTTGCACTTTAATACGAGCTGAATTAACTTCCATTTCAGCTCAATAAGCTCGACTTAGCTCAACTTCAGCTCAAACATTTTCAATTCAGCTCAATATCAACTAGACATTAATTTAATAGCTGAATATTTATTTAAGTCGATTCAATTAGTTTATTACAGCTTATTAATATGTTTGTTGCATGTTTTTAATATGTCAAGTTTTATTACATGATTTAAAATTGCTTTAAAGCTGCCGAATTTAATGAGCTGATTTTAGTGTCATTGTTGACCGAATTAATGTGTCTTGTTTTTATTCTTAATTTAGTTCAGCTAAATACCACATTAATCTTAGTTCTTCCTATTTTTGTAGGTTGGCCGAATGTGGGGGTTCATTTAGCAAGGTGAGCCGAATGTGGAGATTCATTTAGCTTGGTGCATGCACAATAGATTCAATGAACCTGGAGATACATGCATCAAATTGGTGAGCTGAATTTGGCATTCCTAGGTGACTATTCAGTCAAGAGAGCTAATGTTTCCAACTCCAAAGCTGTCAATTAATCCTTTCACATTTGCTGGATGCATCTTGGCTTTTCGGTTCCATGTGTTCACACTCCATGACTCTTCAATGTTGAGCTTTCACACTTAAATTGGCTGCTCATTACCCTCTTAATTGCTGGTCACTTTTCAGCCAAAAGTTGCAACATAAATGAGCTAATTTATGCCCATTGGCCGAACCTAGCTATCCATGCATCATCCAAATTTTTCCAAGTGCAATGCTTCATCTAGAAGGTGTCTAATGGAGCTCCATGTTCAGCCGAATCTAGCTAGTTCATTTAAGTGATTCATTTGCTTAATTTTTAAGGAATGTAGGTGACCATTCGGCTAGCTTAGGTGTTGCTTATAAATAGCTGAAATTTTACTTTGTAAAGGACTTTTTGACATTTTAATTAGCGAATTGCTGCCAAATTTGTGAGGCATTTTCTCTCAAATTTCGTTCGAGACCCGTAAGACTTATCTAAGCTTTTAGTGGCGTCTTTCCGAGTCGTTTCTAAACTTATCACTCCTAAAACCCGAGTATGGCGTTCACCTTTGATACCTTTGGTTCATACTTTACTAAGTATCGGGTCAAGGTCCTTATCAACCATTTCCAACTCAATTTGGTCCTATAAGTTTTGGGTCGACACTTTTCTTTAGTGTTGGTTCACTCTTGACCTTTTTGAACCATTACCATTTCGTACCAAATCCTTTACCATTTAGTACCAATTCCCAAATACCAAAACGTACCAAAACCAAATACCATTTTCTAATTAATCTTAAATCGAACTCGACCATTCTAGTCATACCATTTCGACTTAAACCAAATCCATATCCAATTTTGCACGGACTTACTTTACTTCTTGAAACTCAATTATATTCTATATTCTTCTCGACTATTCTACTTCTTCGTTTACGATCGGGAACTAAACGACTCGGGTTCAATTACTAAACCGAGGTCGTATCATTTGGTATCAGAGCTGGTAAAAACGAGAAGTACGAGCACTCTCATGGTGGAAAAATTAAATCTACCAACCACCAAGCATCCAACTCCGTACAAACTTCAATGGCTCAACGATGGAGGAGAGTTAAAGGTGACAAAGCAAGTTCTAGTCTCCTTTTCCATTGGAAAATATTCCGATGAAGTGCTTTGCGATGTTGTTCCGATGCACGCGGGTCACTTGTTATTGGGCCGTCCATGGCAATTCGATCGTCGAGTTATGCACGATGGTTACTCAAATCGATATTCTTTCAAGCATCTGGGGAGAAATGTAACCTTAGCACCATTGACGCCAAAGCAAGTTTATGAGGATCAACTTAAGTTGAAAAATTCTGTAGATCAAATGAGAGAAAAAGAAAAGAGCGAAAATACAAAAGAAAAGAAAAATGATAAAAAAAGAGAATGAAAAGAGAGCGATAAAAGAAAAAGAAGAAAAAGAAAAAGTGAGTGAAAAATTGAATGTCTTTGCAAAAGCAAGTGATGTTCGAAAAGCGTTTTTGGCAAAACAATCGATCCTTGTACTTATGTATAAGGAAAATTTGTTTAATACTAACGACTTATCCGGAGATCCCCCTTCTTCTGTTTTGTCTCTCTTGCAGGATTTCAAAGACGTTTTTCCGGATGAAGTGCCAAGTGGTTTGCCACCACTTCGTGGGATTGAGCACCAAATCGATTTAATGCCCGGAGCTGTTATTCCTAATCGGCCAGCATACCGAACCAATCCCGAAGAAACCAAAGAGCTTCAACGTCAAATCAACGAACTCATGGAAAAGGGCTATATTCGAGAGAGCCTTAGCCCATGCGCTGTACCGGTTTTGTTGGTACCAAAGAAGGACGGAACATGGCGCATGTGCGTCGATTGCCGTGCCGTAAATAAAATCACCATCAAGTATAGGCATCCCATACCGCGTTTAGATGATATGCTCGATGAGTTAAGTGGTGCCAAGTTATTCTCAAAAATTGATCTCAAAAGCGGATACCATCAAATTCGAATGCGCGAAGGTGACGAGTGGAAAACCGCTTTTAAAACGAAACATGGTTTGTATGAATGGTTGGTAATGCCATTCGGCTTAACCAACGCCCCTAGCACTTTTATGAGACTTATGAACTATGTTTTACGAAATTTCATTGGTAAGTTTTGCGTTGTGTATTTTGATGATATTCTCATTTATAGCAAATCGATGGATGAGCATGTAATTCATTTGCGAGCTGTTTTGGAAGTTCTTAGAAAAGAGACTTTGTATGCTAATCTTAAAAAGTGTACATTTTGTTCTGACAAAGTTATCTTTTTAGGTTTCGTGGTTAGCTCGGAGGGCCTCGAAGTAGATAGCGAAAAGATTAAGGCGATTCAAGAATGGCCGAGACCGACGAGCATAAGCCAAGTGCTAAGCTTCCATGGCCTAGCAAGTTTCTATAGGCGATTTGTACCCAACTTTAGCACGTTGGCTGCACCGTTGGCAAGCACTATCAAGAAGAATTCGACTTTTCATTGGGGTGAAGAGCAAGAAAATTCTTTTAATATTATTAAAGATTGTCTTACTAAAGCTCCGTTGTTAGCACTGCCTGATTTTTCTAAAACATTTGAAATTGAGTGTGATGCCTCAGGTGTTGGAATAGGTGCCGTGTTAACTCAAGACGGGAGGTCGATCGCTTACTTTAGTGAAAAGTTGAATGGTGCCGTGCTAAACTACCCCGTTTATGACAAGGAGATGTATGCACTTATCCGTGCTCTCGAGACTTGGCAACACTATTTGTGGCCGAAGGAGTTCGTGATCCATTCGGATCATGAAGCGTTAAAGCACATTAAAGGACAACACAAATTAAACAAACGCCATGCTAAGTGGGTAGAGTATTTGGAGTCATTTCCCTATGTCATTAAGTATAAAAAGGGTAAGGAAAATATCGTAGCTGATGCTCTTTCAAGAAGGTATACCCTTTTGTCGTACTTGGACTCTAAACTGCTTGGTTTTGCATTGTTAAAAGACTTATATCCTGCTGATGATGATTTTGGAGAAATATTTGTTGCTTGTGAAAGTGTTGCTATTGATAAGTTTTATAGGAGCGACGGATTCCTTTTTAGAGAAGGAAAATTATGTGTGCCGCGGAGTTCCATACGAGACCTATTAGTACATGAGGCGCATGGCGGAGGCCTTATGGGCCATTTTGGCGTTGGGAAAACCTTAGCAACCCTCCAAGAACATTTTTATTGGCCGAAAATGAAAAGGGACGTTGAACGAGTGTGTGCACGATGTGTGACGTGCAAGAAGGCCAAATCCAAGATTAAGCCGCACGGGTTGTATACGCCGCTCCCTATACCCGACGCACCTTGGGAGGACATTTCCATAGATTTTGTCCTTGGATTGCCTAGGACTAAAACGGGGAAGGACTCTATTTTTGTTGTTGTTGATCGCTTTTCCAAAATGTCTCATTTTATTCCTTGTTCAAAAACTGATGATGCCATTCACATTGCTAATCTTTTCTTTAAGGAAATTGTTCGTTTACATGGCATCCCGAGGACGATTGTTTCTGATCGAGATGCGAAGTTTTTGAGCCATTTTTGGAGATCGCTTTAGGGAAAGCTTGGAACTAAGTTATTGTTTTCAACCACTTGCCACCTCCAAACAGATGGACAAACAGAAGTGGTCAACCGGGTGCTATCAACTTTGTTACGAGCCATCATACGGAAAAATCTTAAGTCGTGGGAGGAGTGTTTGCCACATGTAGAATTTGCGTATAATCGATCCGTTCACTCGGCAACCAAACATTCTCCTTTTGAAATTGTTTATGGATTTAATCCGTTAACTCCTTTAGATTTAGTATCTTAACCTAACGATCAACTTATTCATGCAGATGCTAAAAAGAAGGCCGAGTATGTAAAGGAGTTACATCGGAAAGTTCGAGCCAACATTGAAGCAAGAACCGAAAGTTATGCTAGGAAAGCGAACAAGGGTCGTAAAAGAATTATCTTCGAACCTGGTGATTGGGTTTGGGTTCACATGAGAAAGGAACGTTTTCCCGCCCAACGAAGGTCAAAGCTACTACCGCGTGGTGATGGCCCTTTTCAAGTCTTGGAACGAATCAACGAGAATTCTTATCGACTTGATCTACCAGGTGAGTATAACATAAGTGCAAGTTTTAATGTCTCTGACTTATCCCCTTTTGATGCAGATTTCGATTTGAGGGCAAATCGCTTTGAAGAGGGGGAGGATGATACAGCCACGCTTCAAGTCCAACCTAGCTCGAGCAAGGAGCCTTTGGAGCTGCCTCAAGGTCCAATCACCCGATCACGAGCTAAACAATTCAAGGAGGCTGTTTCGGCCTTAGTAGATCAAGTTTGGGGCGAGACTTTGGTTGGACGCATTGACGAAGCTTGGACAAACTCGATGAGCCTTCCTTGCACTTTAATACGAGCTGAATTAACTTCCATTTCAGCTCAATAAGCTCGACTTAGCTCAACTTCAGCTCAAACATTTTCAATTCAGCTCAATATCAACTAGACATTAATTTAATAGCTGAATATTTATTTAAGTCGATTCAATTAGTTTATTACAGCTTATTAATATGTTTGTTGCATGTTTTTAATATGTCAAGTTTTATTACATGATTTAAAATTGCTTTAAAGCTGCCGAATTTAATGAGCTGATTTTAGTGTCATTGTTGACCGAATTAATGTGTCTTGTTTTTATTCTTAATTTAGTTCAGCTAAATACCACATTAATCTTAGTTCTTCCTATTTTTGTAGGTTGGCCGAATGTGGGGGTTCATTTAGCAAGGTGAGCCGAATGTGGAGATTCATTTAGCTTGGTGCATGCACAATAGATTCAATGAACCTGGAGATACATGCATCAAATTGGTGAGCTGAATTTGGCATTCCTAGGTGACTATTCAGTCAAGAGAGCTAATGTTTCCAACTCCAAAGCTGTTAATTAATCCTTTCACATTTACTGGATGCATCTTGGCTTTTCGGTTCCATGTGTTCACACTCCATGACTCTTCAATGTTGAGCTTTCACACTTAAATTGGCTGCTCATTACCCTCTTAATTGCTGGTCACTTTTCAGCCAAAAGTTGCAACATAAGTGAGCTAATTTATGCCCATTGGCCGAACCTAGCTATCCATGCATCATCCAAATTTTTCCAAGTCCAATGCTTCATCTAGAAGGTGTCTAATGGAGCTCCATGTTCAGCCGAATCTAGCTAGTTCATTTAAGTGATTCATTTGCTTAATTTTTAAGGAATGTAAGTGACCATTCGGCTAGCTTAGGTGTTGCTTATAAATAGCTGAAATTTTACTTTGTAAAGGACTTTTTGACATTTTAATTAGCGAATTGCTGCCAAATTTGTGAGGCATTTTCTCTCAAATTTCGTTCGAGACCCGTAAGACTTATCTAAGCTTTTAGTGGCGTCTTTCCGAGTCTTTTCTGAACTTATCACTCCTAAAACCCGAGTGTGGCGTTCACCTTTGATACCTTTGGTTCATACTTTACTAAGTATCGGGTCAAGGTCCTTATCAACCATTTCCAACTCAATTTGGTCCTATAAGTTTCGGGTCGACACTTTTCTTTAGTGTTGGTTCACTCTTGACCTTTTTGAACCATTACCATTTCGTACCAAATCCTTTACCATTTAGTACCAATTCCCAAATACCAAAACGTACCAAAACCAAATACCATTTTCTAATTAATCTTAAACCGAACTCGACCATTCTAGTCATACCATTTCGACTTAAACCAAATCCATATCCAATTTTGCACGGACTTACTTTACTTCTTGAAACTCAATTATATTCTATATTCTTCTCGACTATTCTACTTCTTCGTTTACGATCGGGAACTAAACGGCTCGGGTTCAATTACTAAACCGAGGTCGTATCAAAAGCTTTCTGAGGTGACGAACGAGAAATCACAAGTAGTCCTTCGTATGCACCGAGGTATTCATCCGCCAAGAATCAATCTCGAAGAGGTGATCATTTTTTGTATGAAAGTCGTTCCAATTATACCCAACGAGAGTCATTTCGTGCTGATTCATTTGTAACATCTCCATCCTATAATGAAAGAGCGAGGCAAAAAGAAAAAGAAATAAGAAGAAAGGAAAGACAAGAAATGTTGATGAGAGAAAATGAGCATATATGGAATGAAATCGAGAGACGAAAAAAAGAAATGAAAGAAAAGGAACAAGAAATTGAAAAGGAGAGTGAGATTGAAGAAAGAAACGAGAGTGTAAAAGAAACGAGTGTCATGGAAAAAGAAATTGAGATTGAAAAAGGATGTGAAAAAGAGAAAGAAATCGAAAAAGAAATTGAGATTGAAAAAGAAAGAAAAGACAATGAGTTAGAAAAACAAACGAGAGAAAAGGAGGCAAAAGAGCAAGAAAAAGTGAGGAATCTGTTTACTAAACCACATGAGAATTTGTCTTGTTTTGTTTCCTCTTTTCAGGTCTCCGGAAGGCCAAGTGACGATAATTTTCAACTCCAATACCTCTCGAAGGAGAGAAGGTTCATTTTGGCTGAAAAAGGTAATGTTCTCAACGATCCTAGTTCGCCTATGCCAAAAGGTAAGCAAGGTATGAATGTTGAAAATTTTAAAGCACTTCTGCCTTACTCGATTGTTGATGGACACACTGTTGATGATTTGGTCTTTAGAAAGAATCTAAACTTTGACGTGGCTATTTGTCATTCTTTGATTGATGATGATCCATTTGTTTTGTCTAATGATAAGAAGATTCTTGCATTTGAAAAATATCATTTTGATGGTATTGGTTGTTTATCTTTAACTTGCAATGGAATGCATGTTTTGGATGCGCAAGATGAAAGTCCGTATAAATTGTTCATTTTATCTGATTCCATTGAAAAGGATTGGAAATGTATTGTTGAGTATGGTATTGGCAAGATTTTTGATGAAGAACGAATAAATCAGCACCAACAAAATCTAGAATTGAGTGATCAAAAGTCGACATATCATTTGCTTGGTTGTGTTGATCATGTGGATTATCTAATTTATGGTGTGAAATTTCCATGTTTTTATAAATCTTTTCGAATGAAATTTAAAGGGTTTGCTTGTTTGAATTTGAGTATGCTAACACCATCGTTGTTTAATTTGTGTAAATTGTTGGAGATAAAAGGACTCTTTTTGCCATTTGGATCGAGTAGTCAAAATCATGTCTTTAATCCTGGAGTTTGTTATTATGAATCATCCATGAAAGAAAGCAAGTATCGTAAATTTTGTTTGAATGAATGTGTAAATAATTTTTGTTTGTATGATGCTTTGTCTTTAAGTTTGAAAATGAGACATGTGAATCTTGTTGGTTTGTTAAGTCAAAATCCAAATTTTGTTTTCAGAGGTTGTTCTCAACTATGGTCTAAAAGATCTGAACATGTTTTGCATGATAATCATTTTGAGATGTTTAGTGTTCTTTCTATGAAGTCTGTCATGAAATTGCTAAATCAAATTGAAATGGCAAGAGAAAATTTTGTTTTTGACCCCAGAGATTATTATTCTTTGTTCTTGTTAAAAGGGCTTGGATTCTGTAATTCTGATCTTCGAGATTATGCCTTTCGACTGTTTTGTGATTTAAGTTTGTTTCTATCGAGAAAAAAGGTAAGAACAATTTCTATTTTTGACCCTGGTATCAGTTTATTTGTTCGAATTGTGAATCAAATTTTGGAAAGTTCCTTTGTGTTTAATCTTCATTGTGTCACTAATTTGTTTTATTCTTTTAAAGGTGACAATGTGAAGTGGTACCCTCCTAAAGAGGGAGGGCATGCGAATGAGCTTCTTTTGATCCAAGTCAATTGTGGCTTTCAAAATCATCAACAATTTTTTGCGAGTAAATGGCCCGATTTGGGGACAAATCGCTTTAAAGAGGGAGGGGATGATACGGCCACGCCTTGGGCACACTTTTGGACCAGCTCCCTAAGCATTGTTTGCAAATCCATGCAAGCTGAATTAGTTCAATTCCTTCTCATTGAGCTCTGTTTAGCTTGTTTCCAGCTCACTCGAGCTCAAGTCAACTCATTCAAGCTCAATTCAGCTCAATCTTAACCCAATGAGCTTATTTTTAGCTTTCTTTAGCTTGCATTTATTTTCCTGAAATAAATCATTTAATTTGTCTTTAGTTGAATTAGTTGTTTATTTTAAGTTAATTAATTTGTTAAATCTGGACAAATAATTAATTAAGTGTTTTAATTATATCTAAATTAAATACTTAATTAATTATGATGTTTTAAATATGTATGAAATTGTTAATATGTATGGCCAAATTTAATGTGCAAATTATTGAGTTCATATGCTGCTAATTTAATGTGTTTGAAATACATTTAACTTGCTGATTTAATTTGCTGCAGGTTCATGAACGGATTGGTGCAATGTATGGGAGTGTGCATGCACAATTGAGGTTCAATGGATGGCATTTAAAGGAGCACATGCATTTGGGACGTTCATGCAAGAGGGAGTTGCTGAAAGTTCATGTATTTGAAGATTCATGGATCATATTTATGGGGGAAAATACATGGGACGTTTCATGCATGATTCATGCATTTTCAAGATGACCATTCAAGTATTTTAGGCACATTAATGCCTCATTCAGCCAAGGGAGATGTAGGATCATTAAAGAGTTGCACATTCATGGAATTATGGAGATTCTTCAAGGCTAAGGATGCATGAATGCATCAAGTGAAGCATCATGATGGTTCGGCCAATTCATGTACCATCTTCAAGCATGAACTGAATTTTAATGCTATTTGTGTGAACATGTTAAATACCTCTGTGAACAGAATTTAAGTTAGTGTGAACAACATAGATGCCGAATATCAATAGGCATTTTAGGCTTATAAATAGCTTACTTGTTTATTGTAAAAGGTTACAGAATTTGATTATTGAAAACTTGATTGTGAGGTTTCCTCCTTTCCTATTTCGTACGAGTCTCGTTCTGACTTATCTAGCTCGCTAGTGGCGTCAACCCAACTTCTTGAACTTATCACCATCCTGGTGTGGCGTTCATCCAACTTTTTATACCTTTGGTTCCTACCTCTCTATAGGTAACGGGTCAAGGTCCATCTTCGACAATCCATTTAATCCACCTTGAGCAATATAAGTCCCGGGGCAATACTTCATATAGTATTGAATCGTTCTTCGCTTGAGTTCTATTTTTCCATTCCATTTTCACTATTAAATTATAAACAATATTTCTTTATTTCACCGAGCCTATCAAACATCTATCCAAACCATCTTTTGAACCCATTTTCTCAACTTCCGCTATAAAAATTCATCTAACTCCATCTATCTACAAATTCGAACAAACTTCTCGTCGACGATCGGGCATCTTAATTGAACCCGACTCCATCAACCGAGCCGGATCACATCAAAGTCATCGAGCGAATCAATGAAAATTCGTATAAGCTTGACTTACCAGGTGAATACAATGTTAGTACTAGTTTTAATGTCTCTGACTTGACTCCTTTCGATGTAGATACTGACTTGAGGACAAGTCATTTTTCAAGAGGGGGAGGATGATACGATCACAGCTTCCCATAAGTCAAGTCCAAGCCGAGATCCGATGGTGCTACCTCAAGGGCCAATCACAAGGGCTCGTGCAAAACAATTTAAAGAAGCCGTTATAGCTTTAGTTCAGCATGTGTGGGATGATGTCAATGCTAGACCTATCGAACCAGTTAGTGGCCATTTTGGAAATCCATGCCGAACTTTTCTACAAGTTCAGTTCAGCTCACCGAGCTCACCTTCAGTTCAAGTTAGCTCCCATGTAGCTCCATACCAGCTCATTAGCTCGGGACCAGCTCATTATCAGCTCACGAGTTTAAGCCCAGCTCGAGTTTAGCTCATGAATTAACCATCAGCTCGTGGAGTTCACTTTGAATTCATTTGACTACTATTGACTTTTTAATTAATAAGTTCAATAATAAGTTAATTAATATCCTACATATTAAATTTAGTTCACATTAGTTATATTAAGTCTGTCTTAAAAGTGTTTATTGATGATAATTAAATTTGTCATAACCGAATTTAATGTTGATATTTGTGTTCACATTAGTTTGAATTAATTATGTTCACATTTCTTGTAGGAACGCAATGGACATATGGAGATTAAAAGCAAGCATGAATTTTGAAGGTGCATGGACAGTTGGGGGGCTTGAATCTCTTAAGTGCATGTTCGGCCAAGTGCATGTATGACCATATTCAATGTCTTTAAGGTTCATGAATGTTTCCATTCATGTATGGTGTGCTATCTCTTCATTCTCCAAGGTGACCATTCGGCCAAAGGGCACTCACACATGCATGAAGATAGCTTGGCTAATTAGCTTCCCCATGACTCTCCTTAATTCGTTCACACCTATGTTCACATGGCAAGACCATTCGGTTCACCTTGTTCACACTAGAAGACTCTTCAACATTCGGTTTCACACACATGATGGCCCTTGGAGTGTCCACAATTAATTCATCTTTTTGGCCAAACATTGCTTCATTTAACAAGGTTGGCCGAATCTACAAGTGACCATTGGATATCATGCATTCACTTTGAGTTTTCTTAAGCATGAAGATGCATTTATCCACCATTCCCAAAACTGAATTTGGTCATGCATATTAAGAGTTCTTTTTCTAGAATTTTCTTTTAATTAATGTGTAAGTATGAAAGGCCATTCGGCTACCTAGACTTAGGCTTATAAATACTTGTTCAATTTCCATGTAAAGGACTTTTGAAACTGATGTTAATGTTATGCTGCCGAAATTGTGAGGCAAACTTTTCTTATATTTCGTTCAAAGATTCATTTGGCGTTCCTAGCGTTCTAGTTGTGTCAACCGTGTTCTTTGTCTTACCCGAACATATCACTATTCAAAGTGTGGCGTTCAACATACCGAGGTTCCTATCTTGTTAGATAGTGGGTCGAGGTTTTCCCTTACCAAACCTATAATCGAACTCAAAAGGCCTAATCAACGGGTCGATACCATTTCGGTATTGGTTCTTGAAAGTACCTTTAGTAGTTCAAACCCGTTCTCTTCTTTATCTAATCGAACCTAAACCGACCAATTTGTTCATATCCTTTTATTCCTACCCTTTCATTCCTACCATTCCATTTGTATGCCTCTTTCTACTTTGACCATACCTTCAACTCAACTAAACCTAACGTAACTTCTCGTAGACGATCGGGCAATTTACATACGACTCGACTCTTCCCGAGACGATTCGTATCAATGCACCTTTCAAAATTCATGCTTGCTTTTAATCTCCATATGTCCATTGTGTTCCTGCAAGAAATGTGAATAGAATTAATTCAAGCTAATGTGAACACAAGTATCAACATTAAATTCGGTTATGACAAATTTATTTATCATCAATAAACACTTTTAAGACATACTTAATATAACTAATGTGAACTAAATTTAATATGTAGGATATTAGTTAACTAATTATTGAACTAATTAAATAAAAAGTCAATAGTAGTCAAATGAATTCAAAGTGAACTCCACGAGCTGATGTTTAATTCATGAGCTAAACCCAAGCTGGGCTTAAACTCGTGGGCTGATAATGAGCTGGTCCCGAGCTGTGGAACTGGGAATGAGCTGAATCCGAGCTAATGAGCTGGTGTGGAGCTACATGGGAGCTAACTTGAGCTGAAGGTGAGCTCGGTGAGCTGAACTGAACTTGTAGAATTGTTCGGCATGGATTCCCAAAATTGCCACCAGCTAGTTCGGTAGGTCTAGCATTGACATCATCCCACATTTGCTGAACTAAAGCTATAACAGCTTCTTTAAATTGTTTTGCACGAGCCCTTGTGATACGGCCACGCCTTGGGCACACTTTTGGACCAGCTCCCTAAGCATTGTTTGCAAATCCATGCAAGCTGAATTAGTTCAATTCCTTCTCATTGAGCTCTGTTTAGCTTGTTTCCAGCTCACTCGAGCTCAAGTCAACTCATTCAAGCTCAATTCAGCTCAATCTTAACCCAATGAGCTTATTTTTAGCTTTCTTTAGCTTGCATTTATTTTCCTGAAATAAATCATTTAATTTGTCTTTAGTTGAATTAGTTGTTTATTTTAAGTTAATTAATTTGTTAAATCTGGACAAATAATTAATTAAGTGTTTTAATTATATCTAAATTAAATACTTAATTAATTATGATGTTTTAAATATGTATGAAATTGTTAATATGTATGGCCAAATTTAATGTGCAAATTATTGAGTTCATATGCTGCTAATTTAATGTGTTTGAAATGCATTTAACTTGCTGATTTAATTTGCTGTAGGTTCATGAACGGATTGGTGCAATGTATGGGAGTGTGCATGCACAATTGAGGTTCAATGGATGGCATTTAAAGGAGCACATGCATTTGGGACGTTCATGCAAGAGGGAGTTGCTGAAAGTTCATGTATTTGAAGATTCATGGATCATATTTATGGGGGAAAATACATGGGACGTTTCATGCATGATTCATGCCTTTTCAAGATGACCATTCAAGTATTTTAGGCACATTAATGCCTCATTCAGCCAAGGGAGATGTAGGATCATTAAAGAGCTGCACATTCGTGGAATTATGGAGATTCTTCAAGGCTAAGGATGCATGAATGCATCAAGTGAAGCATCATGATGGTTCGGCCAATTCATGTACCATCTTCATGCATGAACTGGATTTTAATGCTATTTGTGTGAACATGTTAAATACCTGTGTGAACAGAATTTAAGTTAGTGTGAACAACATAGATGCCGAATATCAATAGGCATTTTAGGCTTATAAATAGCTTACTTGTTTATTGTAAAAGGTTACAGAATTTGATTATTGAAAACTTGATTGTGAGGTTTCCTCCTTTCCTATTTCGTACGAGTCTCGTTCTGACTTATCTAGCTCGCTAGTGGCGTCAACCTGACTTCTTGAACTTATCACCATCCTGGTGTGGCGTTCATCCACCTTTTTATACCTTTGGTTCCTACCTCTCTATAGGTAACGGGTCAAGGTCCATCTTCGACAATCCATTTAATCCACCTTGAGCAATATAAGTCCCGGGGCAATACTTCATATAGTATTGAATCGTTCTTCGCTTGAGTTCTATTTTTTCATTCCATTTTAACTATTAAATTATAAACAATATTTCTTTATTTCATCGAGCCTATCAAACATCTATCCAAACCATCTTTTGAACCCATTTTCTCAACTTCCGCTATAAAAAAATCATCTAACTCCATCTATCTACAAATTCGAACAAACTTCTCATCGACGATCGGGCAATCAAGTGAATCGACTCAATCAACCGAGCCGGATCACATCACCTTGTGATCGGCCCTTGAGGTAGCACCATCGGATCTCAGCTCGGACTTGACTTATGGGCAAGCATGATCGTATCACCAAAGTAATGGTTCCCTAATTGATATGATTATTTTGTATATAGCTAAGTGAATTGGTCCATATAGTTAACTGGAGTGTTTTCTTATAATTATCTCTTGATTGCATGCCAAATATGTATGCGATTGTGGTCTATGCTAGATAGTAGGATGTTAAGCATGTTGGAGTACATGAGGGTTCTTGGGTGACCAATGGCTTGGAAGATAGCCTTCAAATGGTCCACATGAATAGACACATGGATAGGTGTCTAAACCGTGTGTGATACACGGATAGCCCACACGGGTGTGTCGTTCAGTCGTGTGTCCCCTGCACCCCAAAATTTCCATGTTGCATGCTTTGTAGTAACTACACGGGTTGGAGACACGGCCATGTGTCTCATCCGTGTGTGACACACGGGCAGACCACACGGGTGTATGCTTTAGCCATGTACCCCTAAATGAATGATGACGTCATAAACAGAATGTCCAGGTTTTTGAACACGGGCGTGTCTAGGTCGTGTGAAAACCACTTTACCTTGAACTGAATTAAATAAATTTTAGGATCCCACATGGGCTAGGTGATACGATCTGCCTCGAAAGAGTCGAGTCGTATTAGTGTGCCCGATCGTCAACAAGAAGTTACGTTAGGTTTAATTGAAAAAGGTCGGATGAAGGAAAGAAGGGTATTGGTTTTGGGTTCAAATTAGAATAGGTAAGAAGAATTTGAAAGTTCAGGTTTGGAGTCCGAATATGTATGGATGAAGGAATTGGTTCAATTAGGTAAGAGGGAATTGAAGAAATGGACGTAATGGTATGAAGGGTAAGAACGAAATGGTATTATGAAATGGTTCGAATGGAATAGTTAGTTTAGGTACAATTGGTAAATGGAGAAATGGGGTTGAACAAAAAGTGCAAACAAGAACCAATACCGATTTGGTATCGACCCGTTGTTTATAAGCTCTTTTAGTTCGGTTTGGAATTAGTAAATGAAAACCTCGACCCACTATCTAACAAGATAGGAACCTCGGTATGTTTGAACGCCACACTACGAGTAGTGATAAGTTCAGTTTCGACAAAGAACAACGGTTGACACACTAGACGCTAGGAAGCCAATCGAATCTTTGAACGAAATTTGAGAAAAAGTTTTGCCTAACAAATTCGGCAGCATAACATTAACAAAAGTCTCAAAAGTTCATTTCAAAGTAACACAAGCCACAATTTATAGTGAATGCCAGGGATAGCCGAATAGGCTCTTGAGGTAGCTAAATGGTTGCTGAAAATTCCAGAATTTTTGATGAAGCTTCCTTGAAGTTTCTTGTGCATGGAGAATGGTAAGGGGCAGCTTCTAGATGCCTTGATTCAATAGAAAAATTGAATGAATTGTTTGGGTGCTGAAATGCCATCAATAGGTTCGGCCAAATGCTTGAATTTGGAATTAATGCTGCTGCTTGATTCAACCGAATGTTCATGTGATTAAGGAGCTATCTAGAGCACTTCAATAGTCTTAGAATGTGAACAAACCGATTTGAACAGCCACACATGTGTGAACAAACAAAACCGAACAGCCCTTGGTGTGAAAGGAATAATCGGGTGAGTGTGAACAGCCTTAATTTTGTCTTGGGCAGCCAATCGGTCTTCTTGAAGAGTTGTGAGGTTTGGCTGAATGGTCACTTAGGGGACACCAAAGATCAGCACACCAATTTTAAATCATCCATGCACCTATGCCGTCCAAGGGGTAATGTACCTACAACATTTAATTCAGCAAATTAAATCCCTTTTAGTCACATTAAATTCGGTAACACAGACAAATAAATCTTGCACCATAAATTAGGCTGGACATAATTAATCTTTGTAATAGTTAAGACATATTTAATTGGTCCTAATTAATTAAGTACTTAATTTAGAACATAATTAAAACATGTCCTGATTATGACAAATTAATTATTAAAACAAATAACTAATAAAACTAACAGCAACTTAAATGATTTATTCTAGCATAATAAACGCAATAATGAAATGAGCTGAAACGAGCTCGTTGAGCTAAGTTAAGTTGAAGTTGAGCTGATTTGAGCTTGAAGGAGTATTCATGGTTTGCTTGGCTTGCTGGTCCAAGAGCTTTCAAGAAGTCCAGCAACGGTTTCACCCCAAACTCTATCAACTAAGGCTGTTGTTGCGTCTTTGAATCTCTTTGCTCGAGCTCTGGTGATCGGTCCTACGGCCAATTCGAGAGGATCTTCATTGGTAGCCGACAACTCGAGAGGTGTGGTTGTATCATTCCCCCTCTCTTCGAAGCGATTTGCCCCCAAATCGTCACCTATATCATAAAAAGAGAGATCAGCTACATTAAAGGTAGCACTTACATTGTACTCACCTGGGAGATCAAGTTTATAAGAATTATCGGTTATTTGTTCCAAAACTTGAAACGGCCCATCTCCTCTCGGCAATAACTTCGACTTTCGCTGAGCCGGAAACCTTTCTTTTCGCATATGAACCCACACCCAATCTCTGGGTTCAAAAACTACTCATTTTCAGCCTTTGTTCACATTACGCACATAGGACTCAGTCCTAGCCTCGATATTGGCCCACACCTTGCTATGTAAATCCTTGACAAAATCTGCCTTTTTCTTCGCATCTACATGGACAAACTGATCAGTAGGTAAAGGCAATAGATCTAAAGGAGTCAAGGGATTAAAATTGTAAACAATTTCAAATGGGGAGAATTTAGTCGCAGAATGGACAGAATGATGATACGCAAACTCAATATGGGGTAGACAATCCTCCCACATCTTCAAATTCTTCCGAACGATGGCCCGAAGCAAAGTAGATAGAACTCTATTGACAACTTCCGTTTGGCCATCGGTTTGGGGGTGGCAGGTGGTCGAAAATAGAAGTTTGGTCCCTAATTTACCCCACAAAGACCTCCAAAAGTGACTTAAAAATTTTGCATCTCGGTCCGACACGATCGTACGAGGAATGCCATGTAGTCTAACGATATCCCTGAAAAATAAGTTTGCAACATGAACGGCATCGTCAGTCTTAGTACAGGCAATAAAATGAGACATTTTTGAAAATCTATCAACAACAACAAAAATAGAATCCTTCCTCGTTTTTGTGCGCCGAAGTCCGAGAACAAAATCCATGGAGATGTCAATCCACGGTGCTTCAGGAATGGGCAATGGTGTGTACAAGCCATGGGGTTGAACCTTTGATTTAGCCTTTTTGCAGGCTATACACCTTTCGCAAACTCGCTCCACATCTTTTCGCATCCGCGGCCAATAAAAATGTTCATGGAGAGTGCTAGTGTCTTATTGACTCCGAAGTGTCCCATAAGCCCGCCACTATGCGCCTCATGCACTAATAGGTCTCGAACAGATCCACAAGGAATGCATAGTTTACCTTCTCGGAAAAGATAGCCCTCGTACGTATAAAAATTTTCAAAAGGACCTTTCTCACAAGAAAAAAATATCTCTCCAAAATCGGAATCGTTTACATAGGAATCTTTTAATAATGCAAAACCAAGAATCTTAGAATCCAAATATGATAACAGAGTATACCTTCTTGAAAGCGCATCAGCCACAATATTATCTTTACCTTTCTTATATTTGATGACATACGGAAACGACTCAAGGTATTCAACCCACTTCGCGTGGCGTCGGTTTAACTTATGTTGGCCTTTGATGTGCTTCAAGGCTTCGTGATCGGAGTGAATAATGAATTCCTTAGGCCACAAGTAATGTTGCCATGTCTCAAGAGCTCGTATGAGCACGTACATCTCTTTATCATACACCAAATAGTTGAGTATAGCTCCATTGAGTTTTTCACTAAAGTAAGCCACAGGACGTCCGTCTTGTGTCAACACGGCCCCGATTCTAAGGCCCGAAGCATCGCACTCGATCTCAAAAGTCTTCGAGAAATCTGGAAGGGCAAGCAAAGGAGCGTTAGTGAGACAATCTTTGATTTTTATAAATGATTTCTCTTGTTCATCGTTCCAAATAAAAGAAGAATTTTTCTTAATAACACTCGTAAGTGGAGCAGCAATAGTGCTAAAATTCAAAATGAATCGTCGGTAAAAACTTGCTAGGCCATGGAAACTTCGAACTTGCGTAACGCTCGTAGGCCAATCTCGTATGGCCTTAATCTTCTCTTGGTCCACCTCGAGACCATCCGCACTAACTACAAATCCTAGAAAAACAATTTTGTTAGAACAAAAAGAACATTTCTTTAAATTAGCATATAAGGTCTCTTTTCACAAAACTTCTAAAACAGATTTGAGATGACTTACATGTTCTTCCATAGATTTGCTGTAAATCAATATATCGTCGAAATATACCACACAAAACTTACCGATGAAAGGCCTTAAGACATGGTTCATTAGTCTCATGAACGTACTTGGAGCGTTGGTAAGGAGGTATGGAGAGTTTGATATTCTTCAAGTCATCATCTTCCCGCCTTCGATCTACTCCTCCATGATTTTGGGGACCTCTCCTTTCTAGGCTTATGTTAGACCCGTGATTGCTTTCATCTTCACTATGTTCGTTAACATCTTCATCTTGAGCCCTTGGTTGTCTTCGTCATTGATTGGGCCCTTCACGTCTTTGCCTAGCAACTTCAGGATATTCATCGCGTTGTCTTTGGGCCTCGACTTGGTAGAGTCGATCTTCAAGAGGATTAAGCCTTCAGTCAAGTAATCGTTCCATCTCGCGCAACAGGGCTTGCATTTGCAAATCCAGAATGTTTCTGATTGGTTGTCGCCCTTGTTGTTCTTCCATGTTTTGTCCACTATTTTGGGACATCTATTCGTTTAAAATATCCTTACAAACAAATCCTCTCGATTCGCTCAAAAAGAAAGAAGTTGATGACACTCACACTCGTGTTTATACTCTTAATTCGGCTTTTACCTCCCCTCAAATGTGCTCACGCTCTCTTGCCTTTTACCTCTCTTAACTTTTCTCGTAATTTCGTACGCAGATTGTTAAGGCTTAGTCCTTGGTCTTGGTGGTCGGTACGAAAGGGGTTACGAGAGATTGATGTATTCGATTTAGGGTAGGCTGAAAGAGTAGGGAATTGGGTTAAAAGTGTGGCGTTTTAGGGAGAATAGAATAGAAGATGGATCAGGAACTATATCAGATCAAAGCTTGACGATCAAATAACAATTGAATTGCATAAATCATTTTTTTACGAATATTTTTTTTTGGATTTTTTTTAACTTGTATAACTTTTTTTGTACTATATCAGCAAACTAAATACAATAAAAACACTTTTGTACACGATTTTTTTTCTTCAGTTGCGTAGATTTTTTTATTTTATAGTAACAGCAACAAACTAATCAAAATGAGAAAACCTCAGTATACGAAATTTTTTTCTATACTTTTTTTTGGATCCTACTTGCGTACACTTAGACTAACCCGGGAATGATTGCATCGCATGAACTTCTCATTTTAGTAGCTCTGATACAAGATGATATGAACCGCCTCGGGAAGAGTCGAGTCGTATATGAAATGCCCGATCGTCTACGAAGAAGTATCGTTAACTTAGTTTAGTAATTTAGATAGAAGTCAGATTTGAGAAGAAATGTGTTTGGAGGAAATGGTATAAATGGAATGGCACGAAAATGGTCGGTTTTGGTATGTTTTGGGTAAGAAAGAAATGGGATCGAACAAAGAATGCAAACAAGAACCAATACCAATTTGGTATCGACCCGTTATTTATATGCGCTTTTTGGTTCGGTTTAGGTTTGGTAGAGGGAACCTCAACTGATACGAGCACGCCCCGCAAACTTCATCGAACAAGTCTGTCAAGCCGAGCATTGACATGTTGGCAAGATGATCCTAGCTCGTTTCCAGCTCCACGAGCTCCGTCCAGCTCAAATCCAGCTTATTCGAGCTCAATCCAACTTGCCTGAGCTAAATCGAGCTCACTCCTAGCTCATATTCAGCTCACGAGCTAAACCTTAGCTCAACTTCAGCTTAGGAGTTTAATCTCAGCTCAACTTTAGCTCACGAGCTAAAGCTTAGCTCATTTTAGTTTAACTCGATTTTGTCTTTAATGCATTAAATAAAATTTGCACATATTTATTTAAGCATTAAACTTGTCTTATATTAATATTTGTTATTAATATGTCATAGATATCACATAACTTAAATGTGTTCACAATGTGCTGAATTTATATGTGTTCACATGATGTCTTATGAATTGTTTTATTTCTTGTAGGTACAATGCTCATGGACGGTGCAATGAATGCTTGAAGAAACATCTCTTTTGGACATCCCACATGCATGAATGAACCACATTTAATTAGGTGCATGTATGACCAGATTCAAGGTGTTTACAAGTTCATGTATTTGTCAAATACATGAATGCACAAAATACATGAATGTTGGGCTCAAATGCACATTCGGTTACATGAATGATGAAGATTCATGCATGAATGTATCTAGAAGATCCAATCCCTTTGGACGGCACACATGCATGCATGGAAGGACATTAATGCAAGTTCATGTAGGGCTTGGTGCAATGTATGAAGAGGTGCATGTAGAATTGAGGTTCAATGGATGACATTTAAGGGAGTACATGTACTGGAGACGTTCATGCAAGTAGGGGCTATTTAATGTTCATGTTTTTGAAGGTTCATGGACCGAATTTATGGAGGAACATACATTGGGACGTTTCATGCATGATCTATGCATTTTCAAGCTAACCATTCAAGTATTCAAGGTGCATTAAAGCTTCATTCAGCCAAGGGGGATGATGGAACATTAAAGGGCTGCACATTCATGGATATTCATGATTTTTCTTCTAGAATTATCTAGGTGTTTATGGCCGAATTTCTTAGCTTCTAAGCTTGTCCATTCAGCTACTTTTATTTAGGCTATAAATATATGTTATTTCATTTGTAAGAAGAAGACTTTTCACTTAATGAAACTTTGTTAAACTTTCATGGAATTTGTGAGATTTCTTTCTCTCATATTTCGTTGAGGACTTCGTTGGCTTATCTAGGAAGCCTAGTGGCGTCAACCCTGTTCTTCACTACCCAAACTTATCACTATTCGTAGTGTGGCGTTCAACATACCGAGGTTCCTATCTTGTTAGATAGTGGGTCGAGGTTTTCTTTACCAAACCTATAACCGAACTCAAAAGGCTAAATCAACGGGTCGATACCATTTCGGTATTTGGTTCTTGAAAGTACCTTTAGTAGTTCAAACCCATTCTTTCTTCTTTACCTAATCGAACCTAAACCGACCAATTTGTTCATACCATTTTGTTCCTACCCTTTCGTTCCTACCATTCCATTCGTACCCCTCTTTCTACTCTGACTATACTTACAACTCAACTACTCCTAACGTAACTTCTCGTAGACGATCGGGCAATCTACATACGACTCGACTCTTCCCGAGACGGTTCGTATCATTTGGTATCAGAGTTACTAAAATGAGAAGTTCATACGACGAAACATTCACGAGCTAGTCCAAGTGTACGCAAGTAAGTAGGATCCGAAAAAAAAGAGTATAGAAAAAAAAATTTCGTATACCGAAGTTTTCTCATTTTGATTGGCTTGTTTTATTGCCTGTACTAAGACTGACGATGCCATTCATGTTGCAAACTTATTTTTCAGGGATATCGTTAGACTACATGGCATTCCTCGTACGATCGTGTCGGACCGAGATGGAAAATTTTTAAGTCACTTTTGGAGGTCTTTGTAGGGTAAATTAGGGACCAAACTTCTGTTTTCGACCACCTGCCACCCCCAAACCGATGGCCAAATAGAAGTTGTCAATAGAGTTCTATATACTTTGCTTCGGGCCATCGTTCGAAAGAATTTGAAGACGTGGGAGGATTGTCTACCCCATATTGAGTTTGCGTATAATCGTTCTGTCCATTCTGCGACTAAATTCTCCCCATTTGAAATTGTTTACGGTTTTAATCCCTTGACTCCTTTAGATCTATTGCCTTTACCTACTGATCAGTTTGTCCATGTAGATGCGAAGAAAAAGGCAGATTTTGTCAAGGATTTACATAGCAAGGTGCGGGCCAATATCGAGGCTAGGACTGAGTCTTATGTGCGTAAAGCGAATAAAGGCCGAAAACGAGTAGTTTTTGAACCCGGAGAATGGGTTTGGATTCATATGCGCAAGGAACGTTTTCCGACCCAACGGAAATCTAAGCTACTGCCTCGCGGAGACGGTCCATTTCAAGTTTTAGAGCGAATAAATGAAAATTCTTATAAAATTGACTTGCCAGGAGATTATAATTTCAGCGCTACTTTTAATGTGTCAGATTTAACCCCTTTTAATGCAGATTTCGACTTGAGGACAAGTCATTTTGAAGAGGGGGGAATGATGTGATCGCGCCCCATGGTTCAGCTAGTTCGAGCGAGGATTCTATGGTGCTACCACAAGGTCCTATTACTCGAGCTCGAGCCAAGAAGTTTAAGGAGTCCATCACAGCTTTTGTAGCTCAACTTTGGATTGAAACGCCATTAGGACGCTCTGAGAAAGCTGATTCCAGTTCCTTGAACTCACCATGCAACTACCTGCAAGTCCAGCTCAACTCATCGAGCTCGCCACCAGCTCATTTCCAGTTCCCCAGCTCGGGTCCAGCTCACTACCAGCTCATGGGTCCAAGTCTAGCTCAGTTTTAGCTCATGAGTTGAATTCTAGCTCATGAAGACTACTTTGACTTCATTTGACTACTATTAAATTTTTATTTAATAAGTTCATTAATTAGTTAATTAATAAACCACATATTAAATTTAGTTCACATTAGTTTTATTAAATATGTCTTAAAAGTGTTTATTGATATTAATTAAATTGTCATAACTGAATTTAATGTTTACATTTTTGTGTTCACATTAGCTTGAATTAATTCTGTTCACATTTTCTTGTAGAAACTCAATGGATGTATGGAGCTTGAAGCAACATGTCTTTTGGAGGGTGCATGGATGGCTAAGGTGCATGGACACTCAAGATGCATGAATCGGTGGAATGCATGAATGGCAAGGTACATTAATTCCAAAGGTTCATGAATGACCAAGAGCCATGAATGTTGTGCTACCTCTTCATCTACACAAGTGACTATTCGGTCAAAGGGACATAATACATGCATGAGATGGTTGGCCGAATGACTTCCTCCATGAACCTCTACATTCCTTTCACATTGTGTTCACACAACAAGTCCTTTTGGTTCACCATGTTCACACCTATGGACTCTTCAGGTTACTGCATTCACACCTATTTTGGCCCTTGGAGTTACACCATTTAATTCATGATTTTTGGCTAAAGGATGCCACTTAATTGCTTATTAAACAAGGGAGGCCGAACCTAGCAAGTGTCCCTTGGAGCTTCATTCATTCACTTGTCATTTCTTAAACATGAAGCATTCAAAATTCATGTTCCATAGCAGAATCTAGTCATGCACATTAAGGATTAATTTTCTAGAATTTTCTTTTACTTAATTTGTAAGCATGAAAAGCCATTCGGCTACCTAGACTTTAGGCCTATAAATACTTGTTATTTTTTTTCATGTAAAGAACTTTTGAGACTTTTGTTAATGTTATGCTGCCGAATTTGTTAGGCAAAACTTTTTCTCAATTTTCGTTCAAAGATTCGATTGGCTTCCTAGCGTCTAGTGTGTCAACCGTTGTTCTTTGTTGAAACCGAACTTATCACTACTCGCAGTGTGGCATTCAAACATACTGAGGTTCCTATCTTGTTAGATAGTGGGTTGAGGTTTTTATTTACCAATTCCAAACCGAACTAAAAGAGCTTATAAACAATGGGTCGATGCCAAATCGGTATTGGTTCTTGTTTGCACTTTTTGTTCAACCCCATTTCTCCATTTACCAATTGTACCTAAATCGACTATTCCATTTCTTCAATTCCCCCTTACCTAATTGAACCAATTTGATACGGGGTTGCACGCAGACCAAGATCGAGTTGCCAAGTCACGAGAAACTCCTACAAAAACCCTAAACAATTAGATCTGAAACGAAACAGAAAATTAAAAGATTAGATTTTTGAATTTTCTGATCTGAAATAAAATCCCCAAAACAGTAAAGAATCAAATAGAGAATAGAAATAAGTGTTAATAAGGAATTTTGAAACCCTAGAAGAGATTGCGATTCTGCCCAATTGAACACCCAGATAGTTTTCCCCAAATTTCGGCAATCTAATTTCTCCCAAAAAGAGTATGGATGAATCGGCAAGAACCCTAGAAATTGGGGATTTTTGGGCTAATTCCTTAAGATAGAAAAAGGCTGAAAACACAATAAGAACAGAAAATAAATTAGATAAAGATTCGGCACAAGCAGAAATAAAGAAAGAATTGACAGTAAGAAATTAAAAGATAAGTCCTAAGAAGCTTTGAAATCCCGAAAGATCTCACAACTCCCTTCAAACGGCTCTAATCTCCCCTCCAAAGAATATCAATGGCAAGAAGAAGGTTGAAGATGGCTCCCACAATCAAAAAGATTGTTAAAACAACTTCTAAAGAAAACTCAAGAGAGAAATCTTGGAGAAAACTCAAAGAAAATTCTGCTCTCAACAAATCTGAAATTTTAATAATAATGATAAGTGTTTAACAAGGTGGACAGCCATGCCTTTAAATAGACCTTATAACTAGTCCTAATCTAATTAGAAAACTAAAATAAAAAAAACTCCTAATTATTTTAATATGGAAATTCGGTCAAAGGTCATTTTATCTGGGACTCTTGGACTGAATATTGACATAAAAATTTAAACTAAGTAAATAAATAAATAAAAAAATAAAAATAAAACTTTACAACTTGGGCCACTTTGACAATTTGGCCTGATTTTCAACTAAGTATGGATGGATTTCTTGATTGGGCTGGGAATTTGCTTATTGGGCCTCGCCTTCAAGAATTTGAGCTTTTGTGACTCGTATCATTCCCCCCTTCCTCAAAAAGATTCATCCTCGAATCTGAAAAATCAAATGAACTCGACTTTCCTCTATCGAACGGGACTAATGGCAATTGAGTCCACTGAAAAGAATAGCCATGAGATAGTAAATAGCAACGGAAACAAGCTTGTAGTCCAATCATAAGCATAACAGAACAGGTATAACGCATGTGAATGGACAGATTCAGATTACCATGCAAACAATCTAATTTACTCACCACTGCCTCGTCAAATATTTGAAACAAAGATGGACATGTTTTAAGGCATTCAGTCGTCTCACATTGTTCCCACAAACCATGAATAAATTGCGAGTAATAAATCAAATGGTAAACATAATCGTCACAAGTAGGTATTTGAAAAGATTCACATGGTTCACAGAGTTGCATAATCATACCATGCATTAATCGACGGTCTATAGATTCACTCACGCATGCATTATCAAAAACAAGAATCTTTTTATCAACCATCAAAACAGATAGATCATCAATAAATAAAATAGGACAGTCAAGCACGTTTCGATCTAAGTGTTCATCAACACGATCTTTATCACTATCCGAGGAGTACAAAAGTGTTTCAAAGGTTTCAAGCATCTTGCCTCGATAAGCAGAAGAATAAGGGTCGATTTTACCTTTTTCATTTAAAACAAACCTTCGCTCATCGGGGGCATAGTGTAGTTGAATCTCCGTTGTTGAGTTAACCTTTGTCAAATGGAACTCAAACTTCATGTACAACCACATAAACTGTTTAAGGCACGAATATAAATTGAAAACAAATTTGGAAAATTTCGTTACCTTATTCTCCAAAACAGATTTGGACAAATTCGAGGATTTTACACAAGGTAAATCAAGAGAATAACAAATCACGCTTCTTTTCGTAATGACTTTATCAACCACAATCGAAGAGTAACAATTAATCGGATCAAAATGAGGGGATCTTTTAAGAACTAAGTCACCAAAAGTTTTATCAATAATTTTCAAATCTGCACTGGACTCGGTTTCTAAAATTTCCTTACCTCGCTTACCTTCGGGATCATGTAGTGTGATTTCATCTTTGCTTAAGTTGATCGTATGAAAGCGTCTTTCATTTGAGAGGTATTGAAGTTGAAAGTTATCTTTCGATCTTTCGGGAACCTGAAAAGTAGCAACACAAGAAAAATTCATATCTTGGTTAGTGGAAACATTCCTCATTACCCTTTCCACGTCTTTTTCTTTTGTTTCTTTTTCTAATTCATTTTCTCTTCTTTCTTCAATTTCTTTTTCACTCTCAATCTCTTTTTGCTCTTTTTCATTCTCTTTTTCTTTTTCCTCACTTGTTTTAACAGAATTTTTCAGTTTGATTTGGTCCTCATGGACTTGTTCCGGAGTGAGCGGCACTAAGGTGAGTTTCTTTCCTTGATGCTTGAAAGAATACCTATTGGTACGACCATCGTGAGTGACTTTTCGATCCAGTTGCCATGGTTCTCCTAGCAACAAATGGCAGGCTTGAATAGGCATTACGTTGCACACAACTTCGTCTTGATACTTACCGATAGAAAAGGCGATGCGCACTTGTTGAGTGACCCTAAATTGGCCTTCGTTGCTAAGCCCTTGTAGTTGATAAGGTTGTGGATGCTTGGTAGTGGTTAAGCAAAGCTTTTCCACCATCGTCGTGCTGGCTATGTTTGAGCAACTTTCACGATCAATAATAACTCTACAAAGCTTACCTTGTACATGGCAGCGAGTATGAAAGAGATGTTCTCGTTGCTACTCGCTCTTTGGTTTTGCCAAAGATGATTGTCCACGATCATGAAAATCATCATCCATTCTAGGGACACGTTGAGGGCTGCACCTATGGGGCTGGTTATCCCTATCTTCCTTAATTGGATCTCGATATTGATGTTTTTGATTCACTCGTACCTCATTCAAAGTAGTATTCAATGCTTGAAGTGTAGCATTTATTTGTGTGATTGCAGCAGTATGTCCGTCTAACTGTTGTTGGACTATAAGTGCATCATTATTATCACCTTTAGACATCTTCAAAACCTGTAAAAAATAAACACTCAACACTCAAAAATAAAAGTTAGCAAACCTCACCATTAATCACTCAAAAAGAAAAATCAAATTCTCAATGAGGTCGAATTCAATCTTGTGAGTTCTTTATCAGAGTTTATATCAACCAATTAGAGAGTGTGAACCAAACTACCAAAGAATCCTAATTTGCACTAGGATGCCAAAAACTGACGAGACACCAAGTGATTTGTGTTGCACCGAGGAAGGATTGTGCACACGTTTAAATCCTACTAACACAAGAAACAAGAAGGTGTTAGATATTGTAAAAGGAGAATAAAAAGCAAACAAATGAAAACCTACAGCTAAGAATCAATAAAAATTGCTGAAAACAGAAAACCCGAAAAACTGCGGAGTAACTTGACAACTTCGTTCGAGGTGTTCCCAATCTCCAAAAATCACGAAATTAAATCTGGAGTGTCCTTATATATTGAATTTTCGATCTGGAAATTTGGGGCACCAAATTCAACCCGCTGAATATTTTTTTAATTTTTTATTGGATTTCGTCTTTTTTCAATTTTTTGACTTTTTCGACTTATTTTTTTGCGGGAATATTTTTTTATATTCAATAAAAGTGCCAAAAATATGTATGTAAAATTTCAGATCAATCAGAAAACGTTTACCCACTCAAATGAATTTTTTTCGAAAATTTTTCTGGGTAAAACTGCTGTTTGTAATTTAAAAAATAGAGATCAGTTTAGAAATCAACCAAGAACACCCAAAACGCCCAAAATCTGATACCAAATGATACGGGGTTGCGCGCGGACCAAGATCGAGTTGCCAAGTCACGGGAAACTCCTACGAAAACCCTAAACAATTAGATCTGAAACGAAACAGAAAATTAAAAGATTAGATTTTTGAATTTTCTGATCTGAAATAAAATCCCCAAAACAGTAAAGAATCAAATAGAGAATAGAAATAAGTGTTAATAAGGAATCTTGAAACCCTAGAAGAGATTGCGATTCTACCCAATTGAACACCCAGATAGTTTTCCCCAAATTTCGGCAATCTAATTTCTCCCAAAAAGAGTATGGATGAATCGGCAAGAACCCTAGAAATTGGGGATTTTTGGGCTAATTCCTTAAGATAGAAAAAGGCTGAAAACACAATAAGAACAGAAAATAAATTAGATAAAGATTCGGCACAAGCAGAAATAAAGAAAGAATTGATAGTAAGAAATTAAAAGATAAGTCCTAAGAAGCCTTGAAATCCCGAAAGATCTCACAACTCCCTTCAAACGGCTCTAATCTCCCCTCCAAAGAATATCAATGGCAAGAAGAAGGTTGAAGATGGCTCCCACAATCAAAAAGATTGTTAAAACAACTTCTAAAGAAAACTCAAGAGAGAAATCTTGGAGAAAACTCAAAGAAAATTCTGCTCTCAACAAATCTGAAATTTTAATAATAATGATAAGTGTTTAACAAGGTGGACAGCCATGCCTTTAAATAGGCCTTATAACTAGTCCTAATCTAATTAGAAAACTAAAATAAAAAAACTCCTAATTATTTTAATATGGAAATTCGGTAAAAGGTCATTTTATCTGGGACTCTTGGACTGAATATTGACATAAAAATTTAAACTAAGTAAATAAATAAATAAAAAAATAAAAATAAAACTTTACAACTTGGGCCACTTTGACAATTTGGCCTGATTTTCAACTAAGTATGGATGGATTTCTTGATTGGGCTGGGAATTTGCTTATTGGGCCTCACCTTCAAGAATTTGGGCTTTTGTGACTCGTATCACAATTCCTTCATCCATACCTATTCGGACTCCAAACCCGAACTTTCAAATTGTTCTTACCTATTCTAATCTGAACCCAAAACCAATATCCTTCCTTCCTTCATCCGACCTTTTCAATTAAACCCAACGTAACTTCTTGTTGACGATCGGGCAGACTAATATGACTCGACTCTTCCGAGGTGAATCGTATCACAACCTTTAGCCAAAAATCATGAATTAAATGGTGTAACTCCAAGGGCCAAAATAGGTGTGAATGCCGTAACCTGAAGAGTCCATAGGTGTGAACATGGTGAACCAAAAGGACTTGTTGTGTGAACACAATGTGAACAGAATGTAGAGGTTCATGGAGGAAGTCATTCGGCCAACCATCTCATGCATGTATTATGATGAAGAGGTAGCACAACATTCATGGCTCTTGGTCATTCATTAACCTTTGGAATTAATGTACCTTGCCATTCATGCATTCCACCGATTCATGCATCTTGAGTGTCCATGCACCTTAGCCGTCCATGCACCCTCCAAAAGACATGTTGCTTCAAGCTCCATACATCCATTGAGTTTCTACAAGAAAATGTGAACAGAATTAATTCAAGCTAATGTGAACACAAATGTAAACATTAAATTCGGTTATGACAATTTAATTAATATCAATAAACACTTTTAAGACATATTTAATAAAACTAATGTGAACTAAATTTAATATGTGGTTTATTAATTAACTAATTAATGAACTTATTAAATAAAAATTTAATAGCAGTCAAATGAAGTCAAAGTAGTCTTCATGAGCTAGAATTCAACTCATGAGCTAAAACCGAGCTGGACTTGGACCCATGAGCTGGTAGTGAGCTGAACCCGAGCTGGGGAACTGGAAGTGAGCTGGTGGCGAGCTCGATGAGTTGAGCTGGACTTGCAGGTAGTTGCATGGTGAGTTCAAGGAACTGGAATCAGCTTTCTCGGAGCGTCCTAATGGCGTTTCAATCCAAAGTTGAGCTACAAAAGCTGTGATGGACTCCTTAAACTTCTTGGCTCGAGCTCGAGTAACAGGACCTTGTGGTAGCACCATAGAATCCTCGCTCGAACTAACTGAACCATGGGGCGCGATCACATCAACCTCCGTGACAAGGCATCAGCCACTACAGTTTCTTTACCTTTCTTGAATTTGATGACGTAGGGAAATTATTCTAAATACTCGACCCATTTTGCATGTTGTTTGTTGAGTTTATGCTGACCTTTAATAAACTTAAGTGCTTCGTGATCGGAGTGAATCATGAACTCCTTCGATCTTAGATAGTGCTACCAAGTTTCTAGAGATCGAATCAAGGCATACATCTCTTTGTCGTATACCGGATAATTGAGGGAAGCACCACTTAGTTTCTCGCTGAAGTACACCACCGGTTTTCCGTCTTGGGTCAACACAGCTCCGATCCCTACACCAGAGGCGTCACACTCAATTTTAAATGTTTTAGTAAAATCGGGAAGGGACAATAAAGGAGCTTTCACAAGACATTCTTTAATCAAATTAAATGAACGTTCTTGATCTTTAGACCAGTGAAATGCAGAGTTTTTCTTAATTACGCTTGTTAAGGGTGCTGTAATGGTACTGAAATTGGGCACAAATCGACGGTAGAAGCTAGCCAATCCATGGAAGCTTCGAACTTGGCTAATACTCATCGGACGCGGCCATTCCTGAATCGCTCGAACTTTTTCTTGATCCACCTCCAAACTGTTGGCACTCACAACATATCCTAAAAACACAACTTTATCAGTGCAAAATGAACACTTTTTGAGATTAGCATACAATACCTCTTTTCATAAAGTTTCCAACACTACACGTAAATGTGGAACGTGCTTCTCTAAAGTTTTGCTGTAGACCAAGATATCGTCAAAGTATACAACACAAAATTTACCAATAAATGCACGTAATACATGGTTCATCAATCTCATAAAAGTACTGTGATACAACCACACCTCCCGAGTTGTCGGCTGCCAATGAAGATCCTCTCAAATTGCCCGTAGGACCGATCACTCGAGCTCGAGCAAAGAGATTCAAAGACGCAACAACAGCCTTAGTTGATAGATTTTGGGGTGAAACCATTGCTGGACTTCTTGAAAGCTCTTGGACCAACAAGCCAAGCAAACCATGCATACTCCTTCAAGCTCAAATCAGCTCAACTTCAACTTAACTTAGCTCAATGAGCTCGTTTCAGCTCATTTCATTATTGCGTTTATTATGCAAGGATAAATCATTTAAGTTGCTGTTAGTGATGTGAGCACGCCCGGGGCATCCTCGAGTGCAAACCAAGATCTAAACGAGCTGCCTAAAGGACCTATAACTCAAGCTTATGCTAAACATTTCCTAGAAGCTATTTTAGCTTCTAATGCAAAACCTTGGTTCGAAACAAGGGCCAAAGCTCACAAAATCAGCTTGAAGCAACTATCCAATGGACCCGTGCATTGTTGGCAAGCTGATCCTAGCTCATTTCTAGCTCCTCGAGCACCGTCCAACTCAACTCAGCTCATTTGAGCTTGTTTCAGCTCGTTTAAGCTCAACCGAGCTTACTTTCAGCTCCTTCTTTCTTTCTTTCAATAAACTAAGTCTTAATTTAGTTTATAATTAAGTTTGCTACAGCTCATGCCGAAACCCCTAGCTCAATTTCAACTCATTAAGTGTTTTGACTATTTTTGAGCTAGCTGAATTTATTATAAGTTGACTTATAATTATTGTGTTCAAATTTAGTTAGTGATATTAAGTTATTTAGTTATTATTTTAAATTATAATTTATGAATAGTTGTGTGTTATTTAATTATGTTATTTACTTTTGTAGGTTAGCCGAATTTGGAAGATACATTCATGGCATTTAATGCAAGGTCCATGGGAAAGTTAATTGAATGGGAGGATACATGCATGGACCGGTTCAATGTTTGGAGGACATACATTCATGTACATGGAAGGTTAATGCATATTGAAAGGTGCATCTCCCTTGGACGGCACACATGCATGAATGGGGGGTAATCAATGCAAGTGCATGTATGGCTAGGTTCAAGGCCCCTTCCAAGTTCCATGTACAATTGATGCATATGGGAGGACCCTTGGAGTTTCCTAAGCACTTATTCGGCCAAGAGACACCCTTTGGGAGTTTCATGCATCCCATGGCCGAACCTAGACAATCCCATTGGCTTCCAAAGTTTGCTCATACATGAAGCTGCCCATTCATCTCCCATTCGGCCGAACATGTACAAGGACACCATTGGTCATTTTTCTAGAAGGTCCATGTCTTAACTTAGGTTCATTACTTAATCATTAAGTTCATGAATGGACTATTCGGTTAGCATAAGAAACTAGTATAAATAGTTTGTTGATTTCATTTGTAAAGGACTTTTGACTTTTGATCATTTGAATGAACTTTGTTCAAAGAGTGAGTTTTCTCCTCTCTAAATTCGTACGAGTTTCGATCTGACTTATCTAGCGTGCTAGTGGCGTCTATCGTTCTCTTTTGAACTTATCACCTTGCTTTGGTGTGGCGTTCAACCTTCTACAATTCCGCAATCCCACCTTGAACCGAATAGAAATCGGGGTGACACTTTTAGTGTTGAATCGTTTCTGGTGTTTAAGCTCATTTATCCATTCCACCGACTATCCTAGATTTTACCCAACTTTAATATCTTTTTACAAAACCGAGCCTTCATTTATCAACTTCCATTTTTCTTATTTTTATACTTAAATCGAGCCTACTACCCTTATAAATTTACCATCACCTTAGCCAACCTTTAAAGCCATTTGAAAGCTTCCGCATCTTTAGCCTTATTTCATCCTATTTCTGATAACTCAACTATTCCTCGTCGACGATCGGGCAATCAAGTGAATCGACTCAATCAACTGAGTCGGATCACATCATTTGGTATCAGAGCTACTAAAACGAGGAGTGCCGACATTCGTATCAAGCTCGGAGTAGGTTCGTAATGTAAAAAAAATCAAAAAAAAAAATTTTGAGTTAGAATTTAATTTTTTTTCTCTTCCTTGTATTTTGTTTACTATTGTATTGGATTTAAAAAAAAGAGAAGAAATTCAAAAAAAAAATTCAAAAAAAAATCAAAAAAAAAGAAAAAAAAAGGTGAGCAAAAAAATCAAGTTAAAAAAAGTGAAAAGTCTTGCGAGTTTTTATTTTTTTCTCTTATTTACTCTGATCATCAAGTTTCCCTTCCTACCATTATTTACCCATCCCAACGCCACACTTAGCCTTGATTTTATTTTGTTTAGCCTACCCTACACCGACATTATCCCTTGTAACCCATTTTGAAACCGACCCTCAAGTAGCAAATTAAGTCTATCGAGACGAATTACGAATTTGTGAGACGAGGTCGAGTGGTAAAAGGCAAGAGAGCGTGAGTTCATTCGAAAAAAAAAGCCTAAAAGAGAGTTCAAACACGAGTGAGTGAATTTTTCTTTTTGAGCGAACTTGAGAGATTTGTGGTGAGAATTATTTTTCTTTCTAATTTAACTTTTGTTTTCTAATATTTTGTTGAAGCATGTCTGAAGAATTTTCTGAATTTGAATTCCAAATGTGGAGACAAGAAATGCAAAGGATAATGCGATCTGAATTTCGACAATTCGACAAAGATAAAGAAGATTTGACATCTACTATCGTTGACATCAAGATTAGTGCAATCCTTCAAAGATTGGAAAATGAGCCACAATGTGAAGATATGTTTCACATGCGTTGCCGTGTCCACGATAAAGTTTGTTGCCTCATTATTGATGGTGGAAGTAGGTCAAACATGGCTAGTATTCGAACGGTAAAAAAACTTGGCTTGGCCACTACCAAGCATCCACGACCCTATCAACTGCAAGGACTTGGTGTTGAAGGCAAATTTGAAGTTACTCAACAAGTGCGTGTTGCATTTTCCATCGGAAGATACCAAGACGAAGTCCTTTGTGATGTTGTGCCTATTCAAGTCTGCCATTTGTTGCTAGGAGAACCATGGCAATCGGATCGCAAGGTCATTCACGATGAACGTACCAATAGGTATTCCTTCAAGCATCAAGGAAGGAAAATCACTTTAGCGCCGCTCACACCGGAACAAGTGCAAGAAGACCAATTCAAAATGAAGCAATCCATTGAGCGAGAAAAGGAGAAAGAGATTGAAAAAGAAATTGAAAGAAAACAAAAAGAAAACGAAAAAGAAAAAGAAATTGCAAAAGAAAAAGAAATCAAAAAAGTGAAAGAAAAAGAAAATGAAGAAAAGAAAATTGAAAAAGAAAAAGCGAAAAAAGAATTTGGAAAAGAGTTTGAAAAAGAGAAGAGTGAAAAAGGAGAAAGTAATCGAGCAAAAGTGAGGAATGTTCTAACTAACCCATTTGCAAGTTTGCCGTGTAAATTTTCTTCTTTCCAGGTTTCCAAGGAATCGATTGACAAGTTTCGACTTCAATACCTTTCGAAAGAGAGAGGATTCACCTTGGTTGAAAAAGGTAACATTCTCAATGATCGTAGTTCGCCTAAGCCAAAAGAGGAGCAAGGTATGAATGTTGAAAATTTTAAAGCACCTCTGCCTTATTCGATTGTTGATGGAAACCTTGTTGATGATTTGTCCTTTAAAAATGATCTGAATTTTGATGTGGTTACTTGCCATTCTTTGATTGATAATATCATATTTGCGTGGAATGATGGCAAGAAGAATAATGTTTTTGGAAATTGTGATGCTGATGAGTTTGTTATTGAAATAATAAATATTCGGCATTTGCAAGATAAGAAAACATATTAGCCTTTCCATCTGCTTGATTTGAGTAAAAATGTGCACTCATTGATCTTTTATGAGAAACTACTCTGTCTAAACAAGAATGTACGTATGAGATTTGAGATGCATGAATGCTTGAAAACATGCATGTCTTTGATTTGTTTGTTTGATACGAGGATGACATGTAAAATGGTTAGTGCACTTAAAGTTGAAGATGGTGTCTCAAATCTGCCTTGTTGTATAAATTTTGCATGTTTGAAAAAACCTTTGCTGTTTTTAACAAAGAATGACCAAAACCGTGTGTTTAAGCCCGGAGCAAGTTATCTTAAGTTGTTGATAAATAAAGGTGAGTACTCTAATTTTGTTTGGAATAAATATGTTGAATCTTCTCATCTTTTCCGAATCTTATCGCTATGTGTGAATAGATGTGTGAACCATTTGTGCTTGCTTGATGTTATGACTTTAAATTTGAAAACGAAGTTGTTGAACTATGACAAGTTGCAAACGCTAAATCGAAGCTTTGGCTCTACATCATTGTTCAAAGTTTTTAAGTCATGGATTTTTGTTGTCCAAAATTATAATTCCCGAATGCTTCTTGTTTTTGGTATATCTCCAATGAAGAAATTCTTAACTCATTGCGGAAAGGTAAAATCAACTTTCACTTTTGATCCCGGCATTGGTTCATTTGTTCAATTTTTGCATAAGATCTTAAGAAGACCTTTTGAACTTATAAACCATGGTGTCACTAATCTATTTAATTTTTGTGTAGGTGACACTTCGAAGTGGTTCCCTCCTAAAGAGGGAGGGTATAAACATAAATTGTGTCCTACTCAAGGCATGTCTGATTTGCAGGTTTTTGGGAGCGACTATGCCAATTCCATCGACAAAAGGGCTGGTGACGATGTAAAATTTTTTTCGAGAAAATGGCCCGATTTGGGGACAAATCGCTTTAAAGAGGGAGGGAATGATGTGAGCACGCCCGGGGCATCCTCGAGTGCAAACCAAGATCTAAACGAGCTGCCTAAAGGACCTATAACTCAAGCTTATGCTAAACATTTCCTAGAAGCTATTTTAGCTTCTAATGCAAAACCTTGGTTCGAAACAAGGGCCAAAGCTCACAAAATCAGCTTGAAGCAACTATCCAATGGACCCGTGCATTGTTGGCAAGCTGATCCTAGCTCATTTCTAGCTCCTCGAGCACCGTCCAGCTCAACTCAGCTCATTTGAGCTTGTTTCAGCTCGTTTAAGCTCAACCGAGCTTACTTTCAGCTCCTTCTTTCTTTCTTTCAATAAACTAAGTCTTAATTTAGTTTATAATTAAGTTTGCTACAGCTCATGCCGAAACCCCTAGCTCAATTTCAACTCATTAAGTGTTTTGACTATTTTTGAGCTAGCTGAATTTATTATAAGTTGACTTATAATTATTGTGTTCAAATTTAGTTAGTGATATTAAGTTATTTAGTTATTATTTTAAATTATAATTTATGAATAGTTGTGTGTTATTTAATTATGTTATTTACTTTTGTAGGTTAGCCGAATTTGGAAGATACATTCATGGCATTTAATGCAAGGTCCATGGGAAAGTTAATTGAACGGGAGGATACATGCATGGACCGTGATGTGATCCGGCTCGGTTGATTGAGTCGATTCACTTGATTGCCCGATCGTCGACGAGGAATAGTTGAGTTACCGGAAATAGGATGAAATAAGGCTAAAGATGCGGAAGCTTTCAAATGGTTTTAAAGGTTGGCTAAGGTGATGGTAAATTTATAAGGGTAGTAGGCTCGATTTAAGTATAAAAATAAGAAAAATGGAAGTTGATAAATGAAGGCTCGGTTTTGTAAAAAGATATTATAGTTGGGTAAAATCTAGGATAGTCGGTGGAATGGATAAATGAGCTTAAACACCAGAAACGATTCAACACTAAAAAGTGTCACCCCGATTTCTATTCGGTTCAAGGTGGGATTGCGGAATTGTAGAAGGGTTGAACGCCACACCAAAGCAAGGTGATAAGTTCAAAAGAGAACGATAGACGCCACTAGCACGCTAGATAAGTCAGATCGAAACTCGTACGAATTTAGAGAGGAGAAAACTCACTCTTTGAACAAAGTTCATTCAAATTGTCAAAAGTCAAAAGTCAAAAGTCCTTTACAAATGAAATCAACAAACTATTTATACTAGTTTCTTATGCTAACCGAATAGTCCATTCATGAACTTAATGATTAAGTAATGAACCTAAATTAAGACATGAACCTTCTAGAAAAATGACCAATGGTGTCCTTGTCCATATTCGGCCGAATGGTACTTCAATGGGCAGCTTCATGGCTAAGGAAATGAACTTGAAGGCTTGGTGATGTATGGGAGAGCAATGGACATGTCTAGGTTTGGCCAAGGTGTGAATGGACACTCCAAGAGATGCCTTTTGGCCGAATAGGTACTTAGGAGATCAATGGACAGCAACCGATGCATGTAAGTGAATATTCATGCATTCTTCCATTCATTGTATTAAATCATTCATGCATCATCCTTACGTTCATTGAACCAACCCATTCATGAATCATCTTTAATTGTGTTCCCACATCATGCATTGTAAGTAGACGTTCATGCACCTAGCTTGAATGAATCTCCACATTCGGCTGTACCTAAAAACACACATGAACTTAATTAATTTCAAGCAAATTCAGCTAAACTAAATTAAAGTATAATGTGAACATCCTAAATAACATTGAGACAACTTAAATATTAACAAATCATAACACATAAATTCGGCTGGACAAATTTAAAACATGTAATAATTTAGACAAATTAAATGACATCTAGACACCTTTAATTCAGCCAAATCAAGACATATTAAACACTTGTAATAAATTAAGACATATTTAAAAGCTGTAATGAAACTTATTTACATGCTTATTTAAATGGTCTAAAACTCCAGCAAATAAAGTTAATTTAGCTAAAGAGCTAATAATGAGCTGAATTGAATTTAAACCAAGCTCAAACGAGCTGAATTAAGCTCATGTGAGCTAAAATAAAATTCGGTGAGCTGAACCAAGCTAAATGGAGCTTGAGGAGCTGAATTCAAGCTGAAATCAAGGGCATCCTTGACCAGGGTCATATCAGACCGGTTCAATGTTTGGAGGACATACATTCATGTACATGGAAGGTTAATGCATATTGAAAGGTGCATCTCCCTTGGACGGCACACATGCATGAATGGGGGGTAATCAATGCAAGTGCATGTATGGCTAGGTTCAAGGCCCCTTCCAAGTTCCATGTACAATCGATGCATGTGGGAGGACCCTTGGAGTTTCCTAAGCACTTATTCGGCCAAGAGACACCCTTTGGGAGTTTCATGCATCCCATGGCCGAACCTAGACAATCCCATTGGCTTCCAAAGTTTGCTCATACATGAAGCTGCCCATTCATCTCCCATTCGGCCGAACATGTACAAGGACACCATTGGTCATTTTTCTAGAAGGTTCATGTCTTAACTTAGGTTCATTACTTAATCATTAAGCTCATGAATGGACTATTCGGTTAGCATAAGAAACTAGTATAAATAGTTTGTTGATTTCATTTGTAAAGGACTTTTGACTTTTGATCATTTGAATGAACTTTGTTCAAAGAGTGAGTTTTCTCCTCTCTAAATTCGTACGAGTTTCGATCTGACTTATCTAGCGTGCTAGTGGCGTCTATCGTTCTCTTTTGAACTTATCACCTTGCTTTGGTGTGGCGTTCAACCTTCTACAATTCCGCAATCCCACCTTGAACCGAATAAAAATCGGGGTGACACTTTTAGTGTTGAATCGTTTCTGGTGTTTAAGCTCATTTATCCATTCCACCGACTATCCTAGATTTTACCCAACTTTAATATCTTTTTACAAAACCGAGCCTTCATTTATCAACTTCCATTTTTCTTATTTTTATACTTAAATCGAGCCTACTACCCTTATAAATTTACCATCACCTTAGCCAACCTTTAAAACCATTTGAAAGCTTCCGCATCTTTAGCCTTATTTCATCCTATTTCCGATAACTCAACTATTCCTCGTCGACGATCGGGCAATCAAGTGAATCGACTCAATCAACCGAGTCGGATCACATCAGTTAGTTTTATTAGTTATTTGTTTTAATAATTAATTTGTCATAATCTGGGCATGTTTTAATTATGTTCTAAATTAAGTACTTAATTAATTAGGACCAATTAAATATGTCTTAACTATTACAAAGATTAATTATGTCCAGCCTAATTTATGGTGCAAGATTTATTTGTCTATGTTGCCGAATTTAATGTGTCTAAAAGGGATTTAATTTGCTGAATTAAATGTTGTAGGTACATTAACCCTTGGACGGCATAGGTGCATGGATGATTTAAAATTGGTGTGCTGATCTTTGGTATCCCATAAGTGACCATTCAGCCAAACCTTGCAACTCTTCAAGAAGACTGATTGGCTGCCCAAGACAAAATTAAGGCTATTCACACCCACCCGATTATTCCTTTCACACCAAGGGCTGTTCGGTTTTGTTTGTTCACACATGTGTGGCTGTTCAAATCGGTTTGTTCACATTCTAAGACTATTGAAGTGCTCTAGACAGCTCCTTAATCACATGAACATTCGGCTGAATCAAGCAGCAGCATTAATTCCAAATTCAAGCATTTGGCCGAACCTATTGATGGCATTTCAGCTCCCAAACAATTCATTCAATTTTTCTATTGAAGCAAGGCATCTAGAAGCTGCCCCTTACCGTTCTCCATGCACAAGAAACTTCAAGGAAGCTTCATAAAAAATTCTGGAATTTTCAGAAACCATTTAGCTACCTCAAGAGCCTATTCGGCTATCCCTTGCATTCACTATAAATTGTGGCTTGTGTTACTTTGAAAAAAACTTTTTGGAATTTTGTTAATGTTATGCTGCTGAATTTGTTAGGCAAAACCTTTCTCAAATTTCGTTCAAAGATTCGATTGGCTTCCTAGCGTTCTAGTGTGTCAACCATTGTTCTTTGTCGAAACCGAACTTATCACTACTCGTAGTGTGGCGTTCAAACATACTGAGGTTCCTATCTTGTTAGATAGTGGGTCGAGGTTTTCATTTACCAATTCCAAACCGAACTAAAAGAGCTTATAAACAACGGGTCAATACCAAATCGGTATTGGTTCTTGTTTACAGTTTTTGTTCAACCCCATTTCTCCATTTACCAATTGTACCTAAACAGACTATTCCATTCGAACCACTTCTTAATACCATTTCGTTCTTACCATTCATTCCATTATGTCCTTTTCTTCAATTCCCCCTTACCTAATTGAACCAATTCATTCATCCATACCTATTCGGACTCCAAACCCGAACTTTCAAATTCTTCTTACCTATTCTAATTCGAACCCAAAACCAATATCCTTCCTTCCTTCATTCGACCTTTTCAATTAAACCTAACGTAACTTCTTATTGACGATCGGGCACACTAATACGACTCGACTCTTTCAAGGCGGATCGTATCATCTGGTATCAGAGCTATTAAAACGAGAAGTTCATGCGACAAAATCATTCACGAGCTAGTCCAAGTGTACGCAAGTAAGTAGGATCCAAAAAAAAAGTATAGAAAAAAAAATTTTGTATACCGAAGTTTTCTCATTTTGATTGGTTTGTTGCTGTTATTATAAAAGCAAAAATCTACGTAGCCGAAGAAAAAAAATCGTGTACAAAAGTGCTTCTATTGTATTTAGTTTGCTGATATAGTACAAAAAAAAGTTATACAAGTTTGAAAAAAAAATTCTGAAAAAATTCGAAAAAAGTGATTTATGCAATTCAATTGTTAGTTGATCGTCAAGCTTTGATTTGATATAGTTTTCGATCCATCTTCTATCCTACTCTTCCTAATACGCCACACTTTTAACCCAATTCCCTATTCTTTCAGCCTACCCGAAACCGAATACATCAATCACTTGTTACCCCTTTTGAACCGACCACCTAGACCAAGGACTAAGCCTTAACGAATTTGCTTACGAAATCACGAGAAAAGGTTAAGAGAGGTAAAAGGCACGAGAGTTGTAAGTGCAATAGAGTGGAGGTAAAAGTCTAATCTCGAGTGTAAACACGAGTGTGAGAGAAACATCTTATTTTCCTTTTCGAGAGATTGTGAGGTTTTGTGGTGATTGTGAGGTTTTGTGGTGAGGTTTACTTTAACAACATTTTAATGTCACAAGAGTCAGATCACAACATGGAAGATCGTCCGGCAAGACAACCCATTCGCAACGTCCCCGGCTTAAACATGCAAGCCTTACTACGAGAAATGGAGTGACTCCTAGATCGAAGGCTCAATCCCATCGAAGACCGTTTGTTCCAAGTTGAAATGAATGGCCAACGTGAAAGAACACCCGAGGGGGTTAGACCAAGACGGGAGAGACAAAATCAGAACCGGGGAAGACGAAGGGTCTAAGACGATGAAGCAAATGACCTTAGTGATCTTGAAAGTGAATAAGAGTCTAATGCTAGTGATCGACGTAGGCAACACCGACAACGAGATCGAAGACGCGAAGATGATGATCTCAAGAACATTAAACTGTCTATTCCACCGTTTCAAGGTAGATCGGATCCGGAGGCCTATCTTGAGTGGGAAAAAAGATAGAGTTGGTGTTCGATTGTCACAATTACTCCGAGAATAAAAAGGTGAAACTAGCAGCAATAGAGTTTTCAAACTACGCCATGATTTGGTGGGAACAACTAACCACTAGTCGGAGGCGTAACGATGAACGTCCTATCTCTACATGGATCGAAATGAAGGCGGTGATGAGGCGACGATTTATTCCTGCATACTATCACCGGGAGTTGCACCAAGAACTCCAAAATCTCATGCAAGGGTCCAAAAGTGTCGAGGATTACTACAAAGAGATGGAAATCGCGATGATTCGAGCAGATGTCCAAGAAGATCCCGAAGCAACGATGGCGATATTCTTGGCTGGTCTAAATCGAGATATAGCAAATGTAGTGGAATTACAACACTACATTGAAGTGGTTGATATTGATACGAGCTCGATTCGGATGACGTGATGAGTCGTATTATGTTCCCGATCGAATTTAGGTAGTGTCGATTTAGTTCAAAATTCAATAAGATGAGTTATATTGGTTTTAAATGAATTAGGAAGCAAAATGGGGATAAATGGTTTCCAATGAAACAAGAACGAACCCTTATTAACAAATAAGGACCCGGGCTTAAAGGTTTCAAAGAAAAGGAATGATATGAGCTCGCCCATGAAGATAGGTACCGAATCCATGGAGTTGCCTTTGGGGCCAATTACTCGAGCACGTGCCAAGAAGTTCCAAGATGCTGTAGCAAGCTATATTGCTCGATTGTGGAGTGATGGATTGATTGCCCATAAAACGCCCAGCTCAACTAGCTTGATTCGCAATTTCCTACAAGCTGATTTTAGCTTGTGTCAGCTCAATTTAGCTCAATTCGGCACTTAATTAGTTCAAGGAGCTGATTAAATTTATTTTTAATAAATTTAATTAGTTGTGTTAGTTTAGAAACAGCTCAAATCATTTAATTAAATAAATGTGTCTTAATCTGGACATTTTTAATTCAGCTTATTAAATATGTTTTATATTAGTACATGCCTTTAATATGTCCATATTAAGTCATAAATTAAATGTGTTTAGTTTAATTACAAGTTTTAATGTGTCTTGACTAAGACAAATTTATTAGTGGCTGCTAATTAATTTGTCTTAGCCGAATTAATGTGCAGAATTTTAATATGTCCAGCTGCTGATTTCATGAGTATTAAACTTGTCCTAATCACATTTATTTGATTTTTTTTCAGCTAGCTTAATGGCAAAGAAAGCTCATAAAGAAGGGGCATGTATTTGGGCACATGCATGGACGACATTTAAAGTGCAGCTGCCTTGTGTTTCCAGCTGACTTTTCGTGCAGCTCAATGGACTTCTAGCTGCTGTTTTTAAGCTTCTCCAAGGGCCAATTTCGTGGAGAGCAATGGCCAAAGAGTGCCTCATAAATTCCAGCAGCCAATTCATGTGGAGGCTATTCATATTCGGCCAAAGAAGCATAATTTTTGAAGCTGTCCATTTCTCTTCTCCATAGCAGCAATTAAGCTCTTTTAAAACATTAACCGAATGTGAATTTTCTCCATTAAAGGGGCCAGCCGAATCATCTTTTTCTAGAAGGTTAATTTTCAGAATTTCATCACATGAATGTAACTAGGAAATTTCTAGGAAGTTTCCTCAAGAAACTTAAGGCATAAGGATCTGATTAGATAGGCTATTCAGCTGCCTTAGTCAAGCTATAAATAGGTCATGTAATTCACATTTTGAGGTTAATGAACAATTTGAAAGCTTTTCTAAATTGTGAGGTTGTTTTCAACTCTCGTTATTCTCCAAAAACTTGTGAGACTTATCAAACATCTTTGTGGCGTCAAACTTGTTTTTGTTTCTTCCCGAACTTATCACTTTAATCCCAAAAGTGTGGCGTTCGATTCATACTAAGGTTCCTATCACCATTGATAGTGGGTCGAAGTTTCTTTCCATTTAACAAACCTTCCATCCATCCTTACCAACCTAAGCATTCTCCTAAGTTACGGGTTAACACATTCCTATTGTGTTAGTTCGGCTTTCGAATCCTTAGCCAAATTGCTTCCATTGTTTTCTAATTCATTTCCTAAACCAATGATACGAGCTCAATTCGGATGATGTGACGAGTCGTATTATATTCCGATCGAATTTAGGTAGTGTCG